>NW_011499874.1:722227-752573 GCF_000495115.2 Populus euphratica | reverse complement strand
CTTGGTTTGTTAATGAAATTTGTGGTTTTAAAATAGCAAGCAGCTCTGAGTTGTTGTTTCGAATGATAAATTATCAGTGCAGTTTTATTTTTGTTTGTTTATTTATTTATTTATTTTGTCTATTGTTCATGTGAAACAAGATTTTGCTGCTTGTTAAAATTGCAAGCTCTGTGTTGCTGTGTTCTGATTGTTATAATTTGACATTTCATAGGTATCTTCGAATATGGTGTTCATGTAAAACAACAGTTACCTGGTTTGTACAAAGGATGATAAACAAATTTAATATCAAATGATTTTGATCCTTACTTGGTTTGTTGTTTCGAATGATAAACATATTGCTCTCTGTTGAATTGATTTTCATATATGGAATTTATTGCTCCCTACTTCCCATTTGTATCATAAATTCTTTGTGAAATTTTTTTTAATACGCGTGAGTGTATATATATATATATATTGATTGGAATTCAAAATTAAAAAGAGCATTTCACAATTATAATTGTAAAAGCAAAAGATTCATATTGATGCGTCTTAATTAATTTTACAAGCTTTAAATTAATATGTATATAAGTCTTTAGTAATTATTATATTCACAACATTCAAACAACAAACTATAAGAAAAATAAATTTTTAAATTTTAAATTTTTATTATTAGAACACCTGGTAGATGGTTGATACAACCAATGTTATTAATATAAATACATGTACCGTAACAACTGTGAACACAAGAAATTGTACATTTAGATATTAAGTTGTTGCCAGAAATTAAGATACTTAAATTATTAATAATGCTACACTTAAAGCCCATGGAGGGTTTGAACATTGTTTTTTTTTCATATATTTTTTTTTACCGCAGATGAAATTTTTATGGATAAAAGATGAATAAAAATGGCTTTTATAGACACTAGGGATCCTAGAAGTAAATTAGGATTGCATTAAAAAAATCCTTAGTATTTCAAGGGTTCAAGTAGAAAAAAGCCACTAATTTTATTTTAAATTTAGTAAAAACTTATAGGTCTGTATTCTCTTTTCTCTGGTTAAATATTATTAATTATTAATAAAAACTAAAAAGAATAGTGATTTTATAGTACATTACCTCAAAAAATATTATTTATTATAACAATATTTTTTTAAATAAAATTATTATTTTTTAATTTAATCTTTCAACATTTGATTTATCAAATATTGAATTTCATAATTGTTCATGGTTTTTTTATATGGTTATTTCAGTATCATAACTCATGTCATGGATTAATTCGATTAACTTGATTTTTTTAAGTGGTATTATTTTTAATTTCATGCTTTAATATTAAATTGATTAGCAATTAAGTTTTATAATTTTTTTAATTAAGTTTTTTTTCAACGTCACATAGCTAATCGGTTAGTTACATGTGACATTATTATTTTTATATAAATACATAATGTATTATTATTAAAAAATCAATTTATTTTTAATATTTATATAATATTAAATTAATACAAAGAAAATTATAAAGTTATTATACTTATTATCAAAATATTATTTCTAAAATATTTCTAGTTGATGTTCTTTTAAATATTAGATATTTATTAAACTTATATATATATATATATATATATATATATATATTACATTTTTAATTAAAAAACAGTTGTTATCTACAACTAATATATGTAGATATTTTGTGGAAAATTTCATAATACGTCAACATCATATATTAATTGAAAATAACATTTCACAATTATAATTGTGAAGAGAAGAAATGGTAGGACCAAAGTTATCAACATCTGTCTGTTGTGAACGCAAGAAATTGCACATGCCGTCATCAAGTTGTTGCCAATTATTATTATTTTTTTTAGATTAACGTGGGTGTCCGGGCCAGTTTGCGCGCACCACGACTAATCCCACGGGTCCTGAAGTTAACGACCATGTAAACCTCCAGTGGCCATCATATGAGCAACCAAGGACTCGAACCTGAGACCACAGAGGGAGTAAACCCCTTGATCCCAAGTCCTTACCACTTGGCCACCACGTAGATAGTTGTTGTTGCCAATTATTGATAATGCTATAGTTGTAAACGGGTTCAAATTGAACCAGTTAGATTAGAGCCCATAGAAGATAAGAAGAGTTGTCCACCTAAGCCATATTGCGAGTCCACCGTATACATACGCCCGTCCACATGAAGACCTTGTTTCGCTGATATCAAAGCCAATATAAAAAAGGCTATATTTGGTGTGTGCTGGATGGGCAAATAACTTTCTTTATTTTTATTTTTTTATTAAAAACATTTTCCTTTATCTCAGTTGATAATAATAATAGTAAAAAAACTAGGATAAAAGGATCAAAAACTCATTGACGCAAGTTATAGATTTTTTATTTTTAAGAATAATTCAGTTATTTTATTGTGTTTCTAAAGAGAAAAATCCAAAAATATCCTTAACCAATAATTAATTAAATTATATTTTTGAGAGTACTGCAATCATTACACAGAGAAAAATACTCCAATTAAATCTAGTAATAGCAAATGCATCTCATAAAAAAAGATGGTTTTATATCTGAAGCAAGTTCCATGAGTTTTATTTTGGATAGCGAAACAAACACTGATCTCATCTCAATCTCTCCCTCTGTAATTACGTGATGATTATCCAGGAATACGAAGCAAGCCTGGCTTGTCATCCGTCCTTTTAAGATCGTCTAGGTTTGAATACACAAAATTGTAGGTATAAAATTATTATCATCTGTCAATATAGCCATTGTGAACACAAAAAATTGGAGGTATAGTCTTAAATATGTGGTCTGAAAGATACGAGAACATATCCAGATTCCACATCATTAATGTTACTATTTTCCAGTTGATTGACTTCACCAGTTTCTTACATTGTAAAATGGACGAGGCTAGGGACAAGATGAAGGACTCAAGGGCTAAACCAAAACAGGCACCTAGTCTTTTTTACTTTAACTAAAGATATCATATGACCCAACACATAGATGTAAGAATTAGGCAAAGACATATTAATTCTCTGTGAATTGCATTCTCATCGCTAGTCTTTACTGGTTATTTTACCTTTCAAACAACTTAGTCCACATTCACGAGTTATGAACTTATACATCTAATTAACTACATTTTAAAAAATTCTCTTGCGTTTCTATGAGCTTGTCGTCGTCAAAGAGCTATTTTTTTTTATTGTTATTTAAGTATGTGAGGTAAGTGAATGTTGTTAATTATGATATTACTATGTATTTATTTATATTTTCTTTGGTATAAAATAATTGACACGAAATTTCAGAAATTGGGAATTTCATCAATAAGCAAATATAATAGGAAAAAGTGAAATCTAAAAGTTTTATTCACAGTTTTAAGTTACTTAAAAATGTGATTTTATGAACAATGATAATCTTTATCCAATAGTTTGACATTATATTCCCATCCTTTTCGAAAGTTTTTGTGAGGAGTGTTTTTCCACAAGTTAACATCATATATTGGAATTGAAAAATGAAAAGAGAATTTCGTAATTATTATTGTGAACAAAAGAAATTATAGGCAAAAGATATTATCATCTACAATAGCAATTGTTAACACAAACGGTTGTACCTAAAATTGTGTTCATCAAAATACTTGAACATCTCCATATTGCTCATCATATACAAAATATTGCACTTAACATTCAAAATGCCCTAAAAAATTGCAGTTTTGCTAAGAGCTAAAATATTTATAGTTCTCCTGTTAAGATCTAACCTAGTAAAAAAAAAAAACAATTACAATGTTTGTTAGGAAGCAAATCTAAAATCTGATCAATTGAGTTATATCTCTCAGGATTATCAATATCTATATCTTTGTTAGCCTGATAATTATTTATCTAAAAATTCAAAGACATTTATTTTCATAAAAATAAGTTAACAAAATATAATATTTCTATCTTTTTTCATCACATGTGAAACAACTTACAACTTGGCAAATAGCTTGTACTAGTTAGATGACTTGCATTATGACAAGTGAAAACTCTAATTTTTTTTCACTTATAAAAAAAATGTTAAAGAGATGGAAGTGGTTTTAAAACTTAGTTAATTTAATTTATATACAAGATGCACCTAATATATCTATTTCATGGGCTAATTAATTTGGGTATTAGAGATGTTTTTGGGTTTGCCTTTTCTAATGCATGATTTTATGCTAGCAAACATAATTTTCTAATGCATAATTTTACTAGAAGTTTTCAAAGGTCTTATTTTTTATTGAGTTAAAATTTCAGGTCAATCAAATATTGAAAATGCCTTACGATAAGGTCTAAAAATTATTGTATGGGATTTGTATTTGTATTCTAGTTGATTTAGAATTATTTTATTTTATTTTATTTTATTTAGAACTATTTTATTATTTTTTCAGCATTATTTAAGAGGTTTTTATCTATTATAAATACGGTTATTTAACCTGTATTTTAGGTTTATATATATAGACTTTGATTTCAAAATAATGTATTGTGATTGGTGAGAGGATTCTCTTGTTTTGGCTCTTCATTGAATTACTCTAACTTATCAAAAAATTAACCAAGTTTCGTGGTGTCTTTCATATTACTCATTCGCATCTCTTCATAGGCGTTGAGTGGAAGTTTTGTTGCTTATTGTCTTAGTGTCTTGGTACATGTTGATGTTCTGTCAAGCTTAATTACAAGTATGAATTTAGCTTTTTTGAGAAGAGTTGATTTGATTGTGAGTGTTTAGATCTTTATATCCATGGAGTTCACTTCACCGTATTAATATCCAAAACTTGTTATTCTTTCCTGAGTTTGGGACTAGTACCATAGAATGCAAACCCTATAAAATAATAAACTAAGATTCTTAACCATAGAATGTCGAGGGAAGAAATTGAAAACAAGATTCAATTAGGAAAATGATTAAAAAAATAAATAACAAATAAAAAAATGAGAATTAAATTTGATATAAAAATTAAATGAAACCAAATGATGAGGGATTAATTTGAAGAAAAAAATTCAAAAAAATAAATAGCAATTAAAAAAATGAGAACCAAATTAGATATAAAAACACAAATAAAAAAACACTTTTTTATTTTGCCAAGAAGAAGAGAAAGAAAAGAAAGAGGAGAAGAGAATAATTCACCTAAGTCATATTATCAATCCATTGCTTATACGCATTTGTCCACCATGAAGATCTTGGTTCACCGATATCAAAGATATCAAAGCCACTATAAAAGGCTATCTTTGGCCTCCAAAGAAACTCGCGTGTGCCGCCTACTGGGTGCAAGGTTGCTCTTACTCACTAGCGTATATGCTGGATGCGTCATCAATTTATATTTATTTATTAAAAGATCATATTGCCCTTACCCCCTCTTGATAATAACAAGAAAACTAGAATGAAAAGACCGAAAAGCTCATTGACACAAGTTGTAGGGTTTTTTACTTTTAAAAGTAATTTAGTTATTTTATTAAGCTTTTAAATTTTTTTTCAAAAATACCTTTAATTAAATTATATTTTTAATAGTATTGTAACCATATTAATTTTATATGGTTGTTAATTTTAAAATCCATAAAATTATTGAGATATATATAAGTTGATCTAGATATCCATGTTAAAAAAAAAGAAAGATAAATAGATAAAGACATTCTCTGTAAATTGCATTCTCATCGCTAGTCTTTACTAGTTATTGAACCTTTCACATAAATTAGTCCATATTCACGAGTTGTGAGTTTATTCATCTAATTAACTATATTTTAAAAAAATTCTTTTGTTTCTATGAACTTGACGTTGTGAAAGAGCTATTCAAATTAAAACTGAATAAGTTTTTTTTTAATTGTTATCTAAATATGCACTTATTTATTTAATAAAAAGTTTGTATTCGTAAATTTTGATTAATTGAATATCTTTGTCAATTTATGTTTGAAAATAGAAGATGTAGTTGATAAATGGACAATTGGCATCAAGAAGTGGCCCATCTTATTAAAAATCTCCTAAGGTAGTTTTAACATCGGTGCTTGTATTGGCAGATTTTTCATTTTATTTTGTGGAATGCTTTTTCATAAGTTAACATCAAGAAATTATTATTGTGAAGTGGCCCATCTTGTAATTATCATTGTGAACACAAGACATTATAGGCCAAAGATATTATCATCTATATTAGCAATTGTTAACACAAATGGTTGTACCTAAAATTGTGGTCATCAAAATACTTGAACATCTCCAGATTCCACATCATATGAAATATTGCACTTATCATTTAAATGCCAAAAAAAAAAACTGTTGCAAATTTAAATGCCAAGAAATTATGTTGCCTTCCGATCGTTAGTCTTTACTGGTTATATTACCCTTAACACATATCAGTCTAAATTCACGAGTAGTGAATTTATACACCTAATTAACTACGTATTTTAGATTTTTTTCTGCCTTTTCATTAACCTGTTGTCGTCAAGAACTATTCAACTCAATACTGGATAGGTTTTTATTATTATTGTTATTTTTATTATTATTATTATTTAAATATGTATTTTTTAATTAAAAAGTTTGTGTTCATAAATTTTGTCTCGGTCAATGAACAATTGGCATTAAGAAGTGGACCATCTTATTCAACATCTCCCTAGGTAAAATGTCATGCATTTAAATCTCCTCGGTTAATAAATGAAACAGATAGGAATGCCTTCCTGTCAACAACCTTGGGTATTCTATACACTCGAGAATCTCGAGTTGCTCAACTCAGAAAGCTCCTTTCTATATATATATATAAAGAAGCTCCTAAATAAGGTTGTGCTCATGGCACACCAATCCCACATCCATATCTTCAGACTCGTAGGAGCGCTCATCTTCAAGATGCGAGCATTGAGACCCGATATCGAAATCATCATAACAAATATAATATTCTAATGCATGATTTTACATTAATAAATATAATTTTTTAATGTATAATTTTACTATAAAATTTGAAAAAATTTATTTTATATTGAGTTAAAATTTTAGGTTAGTCAAACATTGAAAAGGCTTTGAAATAAAATTAGGAACGGTTGTGCAAAGATTGTATTTGTATCCTAGTTTATTGAGGACACTTTTTCTTGTTTTATTCATAACTATTTTATTATTTTTTTAAATTTGTTTAGGAGATTTTTATTTATTATAAACTTATTCAACTTGTATTTAGTTTGTTTGATATACACACACACATACTTTGGTTACTTTGATTTCAGAATAATTTATTGTGTTTAGTGAGAGGATTCTTTTATTTTGATTCTTTATTGAACTATTATTAGTTTATTTTTGTGTTTAAAAGTGTTTAAAATAATTCAATTAAGTCCTTTAACATCCAAGCCTACTTCAATTGAATTTATATTTTCAATAAAGTCTTCATCAATAAAAGATATGATGTCAGATCCAATTTTAATCTTCCTCAAACAATCCTTGATAAAAACTTTTAGTGCTTTGGCATGTTCTTCTTAACTGATACATATATTTTTTTTAATTTTCTCCTAATCGTTCTTTCATTTTTTTTGTATTTTTTTGTATATATGATCCAAAAATTGGTAATAACAATTCAAATTATTAATAGTTTTAGGATTTAGGTGGTGTTTAGGACAGTAATAATAATTATTTTTCAAAATACTTTTCACTTTAAAATATATTAAAATAATATTTTTTATTTTTTTATTTCAGCATATCAAAACAATTCAAAAATACTAAAAAAATTAATTTTAAAAAAAATCAAACTCTTTGAGAACTCCTATTGAAACGTTGTCCTAAATGGACACTATTTTTTAATGTTTTTTAAAATTATATTTATCTTAAAAAAATATTAAATTGATGATTTTTCTTATAATTGTTAATAATTCTAATGTGCTGATATTAAAAAAATCTAAAAATATAATTTTAAAATATTTATAAAAAAACATTATTTATCACAATAATAAACAAGCGATTACACATGCATATTATTTTATATGGGGTCTTGGTTTGTTAACAAAATTTGTGGTTTTAAAATAGCAAGAAGTTTTATGTTGTTGTTGTGAATGATAAATTATGGGTGTAGTTGTTTTTTTTGTTTTTTTATTGTTCATGTGAAACAAAATTTTGCTGGTTGTTAAAATTGCAATCTCCGTGTTGTTGTTTTAATTGTTTAATATACGATGTAGTAAATTGCAATCTCCAATTTCTCAATCCTAGTCATCAGCTCACCAAACATAAATTTCATCTGTTGTTGTATTCTTGAAAACCTATCTTTTAGGATTTCACTTTTCTTATGTGACACACTGTTAAAAGATATTTAAAAAAAAAAAAACCTACACGAAAATCATTAGCAATGAAAATAACACCTCACACACTCGTGTTTCACACAAAAAAATATTGGTTTGCTAAAAGAATTTCAAGATGACATCTTTGTTTTTATATTGAGATGACAACTTATTAGATCATTTTGAGTCAACTTATGTTAATATATTTATTTATGAGATTGTGATAACTTTATAGGAAAAAAAAAACATATTAAAGCTCAGTTTTCAATTAATCAAATATTGAAAAATAAAATTTTAAAAAATCAATTAAAAAAATTAAAAAAAACTCGAGTTAACCTGCCAAACTTAAATAATGAGGCCGAAATAACCCAGTAGAAAGTAAATCTAAACAAATTATGAAGCTCAATTTCCAATCAACCCAACATTGAATAATGAAATTGAAAAAAAAAATCCATTAAGAAAGCCAATTTGATTAACTTGTAAAATACATAACTCGGGTCATAAGGTTAGAATAATCTAATAGAATTAAAATCAAAATAAATTATAAAATTTAATTACCAATAAATTTAATGTTAAATGATAAAATTAAAAAAAATAAACAAAATATTGTCCAATAAAAACAATAGTTTCCCTCTTCGTGTATAGTTTTTGTTAATTTTTAAAACTCATTATACTAACTTTTTGATATTTTTATAATTTATAAATTAACAAATAAATAGTTTGAAATTTATAAGAAAAAAAACTTTTTTGAGTAAAAATATTGGATGGTATATAAACTTTTACATGTAAATAGCTAGTTTTGTATAACATTATGTTATTATTATATATATATTGCTCAACTTTTCCATGCATAGTGTTATTGCTAGAAAAGTATGATAAAATTTTGACCTAGCTTTCAAAGCAAGCTAGCACTTGGGACGTGGGTCCTCCATTAGAGGGCACGCGACTCTCTTAGAATTCTATTTAAGAGCAAGGCGGCCTCCACATTTCTTCATTTCATTGCATCCTTATCAGTTAGCTAATCAATTTCCGAGAGTTTCTTAGTAACCAGTCTACAAAATATCCAAGATATGGTTCTTTCCAATAGCAGAGACGTACCGTTTAAACACGCTTCTCCAGAACAGTTTTACGGTGTCTTCAAAAGCCACGCTTACCTCTTACGTGATACCTGCCGTGATGTTGTGTCCAAAATTTATCTTGATGACGATACCCAGACCTGGGAAGCTGCTCCTGGCCACCACAAGTGGATTCAATTCCGCTCTCCCTCTCGTGCGTAATTAAGGATGCCTGTGTTGTGATAAGAATTTAAGATGAAGGGATTTGTTTTTTTTTTTGTTTTAAGTTTGAGTTTTTGGTTTTATATGATAATTATTAGAGGTTTATATAGTTATTAATTTTAGGATTTGAACACCCATATTAATTTAAAAAAATAAAAAATACATATGCAATAATAATTGAGAGGCACTCTGTTGTTTCTTGGTTTGGTGACTTTATTCCCTTTGCATGTATTTCTGAAAAGTATTTTTAGTCGCATTTCATTTATATAAATCATAATGTATAAGTTTAGATCATCACGTCTTTAATTTTACTAATTAACAACATTTCTGGAAAAAAAAAATAACTATCCTGGCCGGTCCGTATTATAGGACCGATTCATACATGTGATGATCATTTGAACTATAGCTAGGATGGATTCACTCCAGAATATTTATATATCTTAAATTATTTTATAATTAAGCACCATGCACCATTGTTTTGTAATCATCAGATGAACTCTACCAAATCAAGGATGAAGTGGAAAACGTAAACGAGACCTCGAAGACCATCAGCTACAAAATAAAGGAAGGGCCAATACTAGCCAACATCAGCGGGTTCGCATTAGAGGTTAAAAATAGCAACGTTGCAGAATGGACAATCTCTTATAACGACACATATCCCGAAGAGTACTTCAATCTTTTGGCATCTATCACCAAGGGTGTTGATAAGCACTTTGCTAATGAAAATTAGCCAGCATAATAGAACATGCATGCATGCCCCTTCTAATATATAGTGTTACTGGTATTTGTATTGAGAAATAAAAGTTCCAAAGGTGCGTGTATACATGCATGCATGTTCCCATCCGCTCATAATTAAGATGTACAGCGTCTTGTCTAGCTAGCTACCATATTCACAGAGATGGCAAGGTGCTTGGCTCTTGATATGCTTACCTTTTAATTGAAAGGTGCAGCATGAAAGGGCAACGCCTTCATAATCATGTGGGTATTTATATAATAAAGCTAGCCACCCCTCTATGTATCTTGTTTGTGTCGATTTATATTAATAATATGTGTGCCTTAATTACTTACCCTCATAATCAGAGGATGTTGTGTGATTGTAGAAAACAAGCGTAAATTAAGTTTTCAAGCTGTCAAAAATGGTATGCGTACTTACACCTAACCCTGAAATAAAATAAACTTGCATGACTTTGCTTGTTGTCTTAACATGATAAAAGGCAGAGTAGTATTAATGGAAGGAAAATTCTAAAGTAAATTCTAGCTGATGGAGGTGAAGTTGTCGAGAAAAGTTAATGCTAATTGCTGCAGAGATTTCAATTGGATGTTCTCGTGGAACCTCCGGTAGAGGAGATTATGAATCAATCAAACAGATAAAAAAAAAATAGTAAATTGGGGGTGGAATTTACAACCTACAATTTAATTGGATTTTTGTTAACCACAATTTTAATTCGCTTTCAGTCACGGATTTTGAACAAAATATATATTAAATTTAAGAAAAAACTTTGTGCACATGTTATTCTACAGGGGAAAAAAACAATTACAAAAAATTGACGGGTATTTTACAGTATTATTATGTATTTTTTTAATTAACTGATATCAAATTTCGGAAATTAATGATTTTATCAAGAAGCATCATAATAGGAAAACATGAAAAAATAAGATTTTTATTCTTGTTTTAATTAAAGGTTGCTTAAATTGTGATCCCTTTTTGTACATTGTTTGTGGGATTATTTTTTTACATGTGGAATATTTGTTTATAAGTTAACATCATATATATGTTGGAATTGAAAATTGAAAAGAACATTTTGCGTTTAAATTATGAAGAGTGATAATTGTAGGCCTAAAGCCATTAACATCTATAATTAATAGCAATTATGAATACAAGAAATTGTATATGTAGTCCCGTAATTTTGGTCACCAAGATGTTTATATTTCACATCATTGAAATCAAAATAAAAAAAAAATAAAATTGATAAAAACAAAATATCATAAATCTAAATTAAATGATAAAATTAAAAATAAATATTTTTTTATAAAAAAAAAAAAAAACAAGCTATATATACATCACCTAAATGTCATAAGTGCCTCCCACACAAGCTAACTATTTTTTATTTTTTAATATTTTTATATTTTTGCAAAGATCAAATTATCTCCCTCAACTAACTTGATTATAACAAAAAAAAATCATTGTTAAAATAAATAAAAAAAACTTTAAGACTAGTTTTGATATTTTATATTTTCAATGTTATTTTGATTACTTTCCTATATCATTGTTATTTTTATATTTAGTCAAATATTAAATCTCTCCTCAGCTGCCTAATAATTATAGAAAAACTATTATAAAATTACAAAAAAGTCCATTGAGGCTAGTTTTGACTTTTTATTGCCTCAAATGTCATTTTAATAATTTTAATATGCTTTTAAAATGGGAACTATATTTTCAAAATAAAAAAGACTTAATTATCTCCAATCAATTTATTAATAACTAATTAACCCTGTAAAAAAACTTGAATGGCGCTAATAAAGTTTTTTAAATGGGAAGAATAAAACTATAAAAACACTGTTCCAGTAATTGTTTTAGCTTCAAATCAGAACGATATCTACACGAAAAAGGCTATAATTAACCTCAGTGATATGGTTTGTTTCATGTATTTGGGTATAGTTCTACCTAACACAAACATGAATTTTAATTTGGAACCTACCCGTACACATATTGCCAACAATTTTAAAAGGGTGTGCATCAAAAAATCAAATCAAGCATTTTACTAGCGTGTAGCAATTGAAAAATACAGAAATGCATCTATATCCATGAGATACCTGCTTCAAAAGGTGCTTGCAGAACAACCTTCAGATTTTTATGATTACACCAAGGAGAACAATGTATCAAGCAAGTCTAGCACAGTCCAATAAAATCATGAAAAACTATGATCAATGCACTGCATCCAAACAGAGAACACTCATCCATTTACAGTACAAGAGGCATGAGGAGAAATGCCACTATAACCTTCAAGCAATTGCTAGTTCGATATTAGCGAAACCAACAAAGTGAAGTTTGATAGTGAAACTTGGGAAATTACTCAAGCCAAACAAAGCCAGTAAGTAATGATCAGGGAAATTGAAGAACATGTAAGAACAGTACACCATCACATAAAAAGAAAAAATTAGGAACAAATGAAGCAACAATAGCTACAACGAAAACAATCTAGCTAGCTACAGGAAATGAAGTTTGGGGAGTAGATTGGAGCTCTAATAAAAGATCTTCAAATTACAAAAGCATGTAAGAAGCATGATTAGTCTCTTCATGCTTCTCAAGTAATCAAGATTATCTACCATTGCATTGTTAGCTTTATAAACAGCATGAAGCATGTAAAATCCTAATACAAGCTTTATTCGAACACCTTCTCATAATGTGCTTGTACAAAAAAATGCTCGATCCCTTGACTTTCATCATAGATCATCATTGCAATCTGAGTGAATACAACAAATTAGTGTTGTTCTTTTATACCTACATTCGCATGAATATGAAATGAAGGAAGAGTCTTGGTGTCAGCAAACAGGAAATCGGCTTTGGATTCCATCTAATGTTTTTATACTCCAATTCAGTATCAAATTAGTAACTATGTTTCAGTGACTGAATAATAAAATCAGACATATGGAAACATCAGTACTAGCAAAAATGAAATATTTTAGATCACTGTTGAACCATCTAAGGTGATCAGTTGCCATTTGTGAGATTTTTTTTTTTTTTAATGAATCTAGCAAATTCGTTACGAAGGTGAAAAAACAACTGAAATGGTTGAGGAATAAATGAATTCCACAATTCCATGACATTGGTTGTGTTCGTTCTCTCAACTTTTGACCTTATCTCTAGAAAATACACAGTCCTAATCCACTCAAAGTCAAAAATAGCATTCTCCATCTTTCATCGCTTGATCTTCTTCTAGGCTTGCGCTGCCCTACAAAAGGATAGAAGAACAACATTCTTTCATTTTGCAAGGGATAGAAGCAAGAGACCAGGTTATTAAAAACCATAAAATCTTCATGCATAAATAAAGCAAGATTCACATCACAACGATTTCAGCACTGAAGGCCCTTCCTCATCTTATTCAAACCTATCGCAGTTCTAGGCCTTCAAAGTTTCCCTCACTCCTAAGCACCTAATTCAAAACGGGTTTCACAAGATATCAGAAGACAAACTTATATAACATCAAACCGAAGAGAAATCGGCAGCTATCATAACACAAATCCATACAACAAAAAAACCAACAGCCTGATAGCTATTACAATTAAGTCAAATTTCCCCCCATCAAAATCTATATTTTAACTCATAATATAATTCAAATTTCACCTAGACACAAAAGGGAAATGTCAAACAACCCACAAAGCTAAGCTCACAGCCAATCAACCAGTTCATTTAAAGATACAGTAAATTTACCTTCAGGCGTCCAGCCATAGCTGCGGCGAGAAACGGAGAGCATTGAATTAAGCAATGCGGAGGAAGTGGCAGTGTGGTATGGAAGCATTGTCTCTACACAGCAACTCATCTCCACTGGTGACCTTTCAAATTCAAAGCCCACCAAGAAACAATTTGACCTTAAATGCAGAAAAAAATCGTAACAGTAATAAAAAGGGTGGCGGGGTTTATTTTTTGGTACCTGAAAATATGAGGGGAGAAGGGGCCTTGTTTGAAGATGCGTGTTGGTTATTGGATTAAGGTTGCTCCTCTATAATAAATGAATCTAGTTCAGAAAAATTACTAAAAAAATTTATAGTTTCCTTTAATTATATATAAAAATACATAATTATATGGAATATATAAGTGTGTTATTATTAAAAAAAAAAAAATTATATGTTAATCTATGTGTTAATTTTACAAAATTTATAAAAACATTCATATTATAAAATATCATTTTAATTCTAATAATTAAAATAACATTAAAAGAATTAATATAAAAATAAAAAATAAAATTTTACAAGTAGTTTTTCTTTTCGTTCAACAATACAAAATGAAGAAAAAGCTGGTTTGGATCCGGGTTTCGATGCGGATGCCATTCTGGCAGCGGTGGAGGTAGAATGGAGGAAGGACCTCGCAGCTGCGGTGGCGGACAAGGCTATTTGGGGTAGAGCGTGATATTTTGATTCGATTGTTTTGGGCTCTGGATTCTTGTGGTTTTGGCAGACGACGTTGTGAGTGTTATGTATATGTGCTTGTACGAGGGAAACGGGTGCAGGCGGGTAGTCGCTTCTTGTTTGTTAATGTAGTCCTCCACATCATCCTTTTAATGTTTTGTCGAGAAATTATTAAATACAGTCTCTCACCAAGAGGAAAATGGGATACATAAATATTTATTATGATGAGTCTCATTTTCATTTGAACGAGAGAGCATTGTTCTGAGAATATATAATAATCTCTTTATCTTGTCAATAACTGTTGGTAATGTGATTGGTTTTGTTGGCAGTGAACAGACAAGACAGGCTTTGTTTGGAGAGTTGCCTGCCACGGCTGTTTCTTTGGAGATTTGGAAGTTGAACTGTACTTTGGATTAAAAGTGATGAGGTAATTTCTCTTAAGGTTACGTCTTTGGCACTGAATAAAGGACGTGAATTTCTATTAATCAAACTAGCTAACAATCACACATTGTTACTCTCAGATATTATATGCTTCACCTTTGATTTTGAGATTGCTTTTCACAGTTTTGCATTGATGACTCTCCAACTTTCCTCTAGCACCAATCTCATTCCCAAGCTGATGTGGAATAAACTATATATGTAATACAAGGGCTAAGCAAATCAGGTGCTTTAGCAATTCGCGCAGCAGAGAAACCAGGAAGTTCTGCAGTAGGAATTTTGAGTTTGCCCCCAGCGGAACAATGCTTTATGGAAATGTCAATTGAATAGTAATGTTCAATTCACAAAAAATCCTTCTAAATACACAACAGAACAGAACAGGTATGATAAATGCCAGTGATGTTGTTTCCCTTTAAATGCCTCGTCTCACAAAAAAAAAAAAAATCATTGTCTCGACTTGCTCTTGCTTCTGCTCATCTTTTCTAGGGTGCCAGCTAGTAAAGGAATGCAAATTCCATGAGACATATCTGCCCTGCGTGCTCCAGAGACTTCAGAACTTGCAGCCCTAATAGCTCTTACGGCTATTTTTTCTTGTTCATCTGCATGGACTCTCCTTGGGAAGTACAAACCTCCATTCCCTGGTCTGATTCCAATTAGCCGGCCCAGTGGCACACTTTTGTCTTGGAAGAAGGATGCTGTTGACTGTAACATAAAAAACAGCACCACAAGAATTACTTCCAGTGGAAACAACTTAAGATGGACTTCAACGCAGCAGAGGTTCTTGGCGGTTTATTTTGGAAGGCAAAAGGAGCTTGTTTTTTTCTTCTCAATTTTCACATGATCAGTGATTTGGTTCAAATACTTGTTTGAAAACAAGAAATATGCACTGGCAAGACAATTGGAAATAATTAGAGTAAGAGAAGCACCGGCAATGCAACTTCTCAGGATTCTTTTCCATGATCTCTACTATATCTCCTATGGGGAGATGAATGGATACATCTTACAAGTTATTCAGAAATCATTCCTGCTGAGCTTAGACTGGAAGGTTCGGTTTACCAATCTAGCAACTAGGATAGTGAAAAATCGCAGTCATGCGCCACAGCACACGGACACAGACACTTTTATACCAAGAAATCTGGAGGAGGAAGAGCAGATTTTTACCTCAGTGTCAAGGTTGGAGGATGAGAACGAAGAGAAACTAGATGAGCGTATACGCAAGTAATACGGTTCTGCTGGAGCAGCCTGTATTGCCTCCATCACTCGTAGTCTTGTGCTCATCAGTCCGAGTGGCCATCCATTTGATGCCTCATTGCCCTGGGAAGAGGCATTGATTAATACATAGCTGAAGCGGATCAATCTCCTACTGATTAACTCTCAATATGTGTGGCCAATATAACTTAATGGCATCTTGACATTCTAATTAAGCTAATATATAGAAGGCCAGGATCTTTCAGCCATGTCCAAAGAAAACGGATAAACTACAAAAAACTAGAGAGAGAGAGAGAATGACAGAGTCCAGAAAGAGCTGTCATAATCTCAGCCTGTGAAGAAATATCACAAAGAATTCTGTGTTGAGGACTCAACTCTAATAAATTTTCCAGTTTGCTTTTGACTAAAAGAAATGAGCGAAACTGCAGGGTGACTACAAGCCAGAGCCTAGACCATATCTATGGAAATTACTGCCCTTATACCTCCTATTTTCAAGCGAAATTCTAAAAGCATTAAAGTCTTTCATGTTTCCTTCCCTTGAAAAAATGTTTTGGAAAATCAAGCAAATGCTTCTCATTAACCGAGAAGACTTTGAATGGTAACACTAACAGCTAGGTGAAAGCAATTTGTGATCAGGAAAGGACGCATCAACTCGGAAGTGGCAGCACTTGCACCCATCTCTTTTGCGGGAGGAAGCTCAAGAGGAACAGTCAAAGACTGAAAACTCAATTGATAGCTAATTGTTTTGGCGGGTAATATACAAGATTTCTTCAGGCATTTGAGCCTTCATGTAATTAAGTGCCTATACAGTGAGCACTTCTGATACTATGTAGACTCTGGGACTTTATATCCATAATTTCTATCTCATTATTTTTTCCGTCTTGGGCAAATTCAAATCCCAACAAATGTTATACTTAATATTCAATAGCAATTAGAATTAGTACCGAGTAAAATGAACTCCAAAAAGATTCTAAAAATACAAATCCCTCCTCTGCCATTGCAGGCAGTTTTCTCTACTAAGACAACATCTGTGCATAGATTTATATGTAAACAAGACTGGGACACAAGCTGTTTTCAGATTTGAGGTTTCGGTACTCTGACCACAAACTCGAGACATTCTAGGCAGGACATCCCCAGATCCATGGAAGGGTATAAATACATGTTGAAGTTTCATCAGATACAACCTCGAATCGCCAAATGAAGGACATATTTCTCCTCTCAATATACAACAAGTTGAAAAGAGTAGTAATCGGAACCTCTCATGGGTTTCTCCATCAGAAACATTTTTACATACTGCAGAACGATCCTTCTGGCTTTCACGTATAAGACCGATAGTAGTTACTTTCTACATCAAAAACTTTGAAAAGCGTAGAAATGCAAATACTTCTTCTTGGTATACACATTCATTACCCATCTGCTTTGTTGATATAATAATCATTGCATACAGCTGCATGTAAATCACACATGTCTAATTCTAACCATGAAATTAATGTTTGCAACCATCAGTAAACTAATCAGTAATCAGCATTATTTTCCAGAAATCAACTCCACAAGCCACCAAATAATTTCCCAATAGCAGAATTAATATAATTTGTCATTTCAGGAAATTCTCTGCCCTACCTCATTAATAACGAGAAAACCTCAACTCTATACCAGCAATACAATCTAGTACTATAGATATCTAAGAGATTTCCCAGAAAGGAAAAGAGAAAGAGAAACCTGCACAAGACTGGAACTAACAAAACATGCTAGAAACATGTTTATTAAACTTGACATGCAACAAATAAGAATTATCGACACGAAGAAGAAGAAATCTTACCTCTGCTGCCATGATGCCTGTTTTCTACAGCTCCGTCCACATGGAATGAAATGGAAGAGGAAGAAGAAGAAGAAGAATATGGTCAAAGTCTCACAAAGAATTTAATCACTCTCAATCTGAGTAAGAAATTGTGTGTGACAGGACCAATGAAAGAGTTTAAGCTCACTCCAAATTCTTACAATCAAAGTGACATGGGTCCCACGTATACAGTTTTTCTTTAATTAGAAATCGACAATCACCGCCAAGACTTCAACCATTTAACTTACCGCCATATTTTAAAACCCTTCATCGTACTCCGATGAGCCAATTAAACAGTCAAAGTGAAGTAGAAGCTGGTTTTATGATCATAAAGCTCCAGTTTTATGACTTCTGGTTAATGGGGTCTTTGCCCACCTGCCAATGGTTGATCAGAAGAAGCTTTACCTTAAGCAGGACACAATATGTGGAGTAGCTGAAGCATCACGCTGCTATTGAGGGCAACAGGACCCCTCTTTATGTCCGTAGCTATCAAATAGTAACCGCTAAAAATTTACTGCTCATGAATTATTTTGTTTGTCGACAAGGAAATAATTTGGTAACTTCTTCTCTGTGGAAGAGAGGACAAATCTGGAACTGAAGTTCTACCTTGCTACTATCTTAAAAGTCATATAAAAACAAAGAAAAAAAGCTCATAAAATTCTACTAGGACAATTTGTGCTGTTTCATGGTCTTTTCACTTGGACCGTTGCTGGGGTCTGTTAATATAATAGCCAGCAAGCAATGCAAAAACTTTTGGATCATCATTAAACGCTTAAAAATGGAGTTAAATTAGTTGCATCATCCATTGTTATTAAACCTACAATATCCTAGTTAGGGTAAATTAAAAAAAATAAAAATATTAAAACTACATTATTTAAATTTTTTATTAGGTTTATAAAGATCAACAGGATCCCAAGTTAACCTAAATTTGTTATCAGATCTCACCATCAATTTCCTTTATATTTTTTTATAAGGCATGGACTTGGCTAGCTCCAAGCTAACAGACCCTGGATTGACCCGCGTGGACTGATAGAGGTTTAACAAGGGTATCACCCGTATCTGGGTTGTTAGAGGCATTGATTAAGTACCATTTGTGGGCAAGCCTATTAATTTGACATTCTTGATTTCATATGAACTACTGGCCTGCATTGCATACAGGTGAAACAAGGGTATCACCCGTATCTGGGTTGTTAGAGGCATTGATTAGTACCATTTGTGGGCAAGCCTTTTAATTTGACATTCTTTTTTTTAGATTAATTTGACATTCTTGAATTCATATGAACTAACACTGGCCTGCATTGCATACAGGTGAAACATACAGACACGTGGACGATAATATAAGACCTGGAGGGATTTTACTCCTTGTTGCTGTTTTCAACCGAGGAATTTAATCTGCTCAACTAACCATAAATCACCATCCACCTAATTATATTTGAAGTATGTATGTGTATATTAAATGATAAAATAATAAAAATTATTTATATATGTGTGTTTTATGTTAATATTAAGGTATGTATATATTATATTATATTAAAAAATTTAAATATTTTTCAAATATATTTATCTAATATAAATATATATTTTAAATTGTAATGGGATGAATTTTGAGTTAAATTTGATAATATTCATGTAGTAAAAAAAAAAATCGGTCGGATTAAATTGTCTTCCAAGGTACTCCAGATATGATGAAGGCAGGCTGGGAGTCAGATGGGCATTTATCACCAGTGCATGGTTACACAGATATAAAATATATGGCTAGGGCCTAGATGCTGACATGGGAACAGATGACTGGGCCATCAAGCGAAAAGGAAATTAAATGTGAAAAAAGTAAGAGGTCACGATCAGATGAGAACACAGGCGGGACCCGGAGGCGTCGACGTGGCAATGAATGATGAGGTTGAAAAGTAATGTTTTGGTGATTAGTAAGTGTAAGGTAGCAGTAGCAGTTTACTAGTGATGCCGACATTTTCGTTATCTCTCCTACGGGCACTCTTCTCTTCTCTTTCAAAATGATGATATTTAAAAATTATATTTTGGTCATACTGTTTTTTTTTTTTAAATAATTAAAGAAGAACATAAATAATATTAAAAAAAAATAATTAAAGAAGAACATAAATAATATTTGAATTTATTAAAAGTAATAAAAATACTTTTCTGTCTTAATTTTTTTATTTTCTCTTTCATATTTATATTTTATTTTCTGTATCTATTTTTTATAGTGAGTATTGATAATTATATATTCTTTGAATATCGTGAAATTCCTCATCAAATGATTTTCAGATTGTATTATTTTTATGAATTGTATATGTAAGAAAAATAAGTGAAGTAAGGTCTTTTGATTATTATTATTTTAGTTACTTGAAATTAGATATTTGGTGTCATGTAAGTTTATGTAATATCAAGTTTAATTATCTTATTATTCATAATTTGTTTATCTCTAAATAAAAAAGAAGGAAAAATAAATTAAAGTGATTTAGATTAATGGTTTATTTGGGATTGTGATGGTGATTGTGATTTAAAGTGTGTTTTTTTAATATATTGAAATAATATTTTTTTTATTTTTAAAATTAGAATATAAAAATAATTAAAAAATATAAAAAATTAAATTAAAAAAAAATTCCAAACCGGCTTTAAAAACCTCTATTGTTAATAACCTCTCTTGCTCTTAAAGCTTTCTTTGTATTACCTCATTCAACAGTGGCTTATGCATGATTACTAGCCCGTCGAGGGAAAAAACAGGGCAAGAAGTCTGATTAATTACTGCATCTAATCCATTTTATTTATTTATTAAAAAAAACTAGCATATTTATTTTGCATGTTACTATAAAAGCAGGTATGAATGTGCTTTAAATTACTACAGTGCATTTACATTGTAAAATTAACTATTTCTAAGATTCATAAAACTATAATTTGTAACCTTCATTTTTTTTATTTTTTTTATAATTGATGCTTGTAGTTTTAGATATTTACTGGGTCTGTACCTGTATTTTATCGCAAGATCAAACTTTTTTTTCTGTAAAAAATATATTTGATTGTTATAAACATGTTTTTTAAAAAAATAAATTGTGACTAATTCATAGTCATTGAGATAAATAAATTGATTTTATTTTAATTATATAATAAAAAAATGATAACATTATATATGCTGAATTTTTTTAAAATCAAGATAACCTAGAGAAAAATATTTTTATAAAATGGTATAAATGATTTAGCTCAGTTCTTAATTCATTAAATATAAAATGATAAAATGGATTAAAAACTAGACCTAAAAAAATAAATCCTAGTTAATCTAGGTTAGTATTATAAATCTATGACCCCAGTAATTAGACTTTAATAAACTCAATTTATCTTATAAAAACCACAACTTAGATCATAAGATAAACAAAACTTATTAGAAAAAAATTAAAAAAATAATTTTAAAAAAATAATAACTTACCTTACTTTTTAAATATGTGATCTAGATCATAAGACATAAAACATCTTATCTAGAAAAAACATTATGCTTAATTTCTAATTAACCAAATATGAAAATATAAAATTAAAAAAATAATTATATAAAATAATTTAAAATAAAAAATAAAACTAAAATTGTAATATAACTTAAATCTTCTATGTTATTAAAGGTGAAATTGAAAAGAAAATTTAATTTAGCAAAGAACCCTAAAAAAAATCAAAAAAACAAGGATCAAAATTGACATAACAAATTTAAAAAAAAATGATTGAATGAAGAAAATGAAAAGAAAATTAAATTTAAAAGAAGAAAAAAATTAAAAGAATGAGGATCAAATTGGTAAAAATAATATACTATAATTTTAGTATGAAGGATAAAATTTAAAACAAATAAATGTTTTACAAAAAAGCCAAGAGAAAAAAAAATAATAGGGATCAAATTAGAAATAATAATATATGTTGAATTAGGATTAAATGATGAAATTGAAGAAAAATAAAACACTTACAAAAAGACCAAGAACAAAATTTAAAATCAGAAGAATAAGAACTAAATTTGAAATACCAACAACAAAAGGAACCAAGTTATCATTATAAAGGGAGAAGAGAGGAAAAGGATAAAAAACCATCTACTAGTAACAAATCGCCCATCAAATACCAATACACGCCACCTCAAAAGAAAAAGGATGTAGTGGTGCTTTTAATGACATGATCGAAAAACATTTTTTATATATCGGGAGCAATAGCACGTATCGTTTGATAGGCACGAAAGCCTTCCACACATTGGTGCATGCTACACGCTCACTAACTATTTTATATTTTTGTTTTTTATTAAAAAATTTAATTTCCTTTCACATAACACGGTAATTTCACATGACACAATAATAACAGGGGAAAAAAAAATACATTTGTGAAAAGATTAAAAGAAAGTCCTAGAGGTCAATTTTAATGCTTTGGTTTTTAAAAGTTATTTCTATATTTTACTGTGTTTTTTTTTAATATTTAATTAAATATTAAATTATCTCTTATCTAACATGATAATTACAAAAAACTTATTGTGAAAATGAGTTATTTTTTTATGCTAATGACATATTAGTTATTTTATTGTGTAATTAAAATTGAAAAATATTTTTTTATTAATTAATTTAATAATGATTAATAAACTTTATAAAAATATTTTAATGCCCCTAATTTTTTGATGGGGTCATGAAAACACAGTTTCAGTTAATACTATTTTTACTCACAAGTTACAGTAAAAATATCTCTTGTTTTAGCTTTAGTTAATATTTTAATCTTAAATTTTATTTTTATTTAATACTTTGATGTTGAGATTATAAATGAAATAAAAATCAATAAAAAGCGGAGAGACAAGAGAAAGAGTTTGGCATGCCACTTTTCAACCACAAAAATAAATGATTTTGATGTTTACGAGTTTAACTTGAAAATGAGAGTTATTTAGAAGTGATTTTTACCCATAACTATGCTAAAAGAATTATATCAAGGCCTAAAAACTTTTACTCAATTTATTTTTTTAAAATGGAAATAAAGAGGTGATTTTTAGATTGATTCGGGATTTATTTTTAGTTCAGAGTGATTAAGGTTTTTATAATATTTTTTAGGTTTTTTTAGTAAAAATATATTAAAATTTGGATTTTTCTTGGTTCTAAAATTAAGACCTCAATTTTTTCATCACAAAAAATAACCAAAAATCATTCTTGTTTTTAACATGTCATATGCTCGGATCCATTATATTAAAAGAAAGGAAACAAATTGAGCAGATGACTCATTATTTTCTAAAAAAAATAAAAACCAGGAACGAGGACGAAACGTGCCTTGTCTTTTTTAATGGTCTACAGTACATTTGTATTGTAAAATTAATTATTTCTATGACTCATGAAACTATAATTTGTAACCTTAATTTTCTTTTATACTTGTATATTTGATGCTTTTGGTTTTAGACATTCACTAGGTGTGGACCTGTGTTGTGTTTTGTTCAGCTACCATAAACATGTTTTTTTTTTAAAAGAAAGTTTGTGATTTGATTAATAAACCTAATTAAGTTAAATTTTTTTTAATTAGATAATAAAATAATAACATTAGGTATACTAAAGGTTTTTAAAAAAACCAAGATAATCTGGGAAAAAATATTCTTATAAAAAAAATAATATAACTCAATTTTTAATTCATCAAATACATAATGATAAAATTGAGTAAAAATTAGATCTAAAAAATAGATTTAGATCAACCTTAATTAATATGATAAATTTATAACTCCTATAATTAGAATCATGTTAAAACTATAACTTAAATTATAAGATTAGAATAATCTAATAGATAAAAATAAAAAAAAATTACAAAATCTATTTTTTTATTCTACTTAACTTATTAGGGTTGGAAATAAAGAGGTAATTTTTAGATTTATTTAGTACCTTTTTAGGTTAGAAATGGAGTTATTAAAGTTTCTATAATGTTTTTGAGTTTTTTTTACGAGAACATATTAAAATTTAGATTTCTCTTCATCCTAAAATTCAGACCTCAATGTTTTTATCATAAAAATAACTAAAATTTAATTTTTTAACATGTAATATGTTCAGATGATGTATTATCCGTTATATTAAATGAAAAGAAAAAAAACTTTAGCAAATCATTCGTTATTCTTTATAAAAAATAAAAACCACAAACGAGGACTAAAACATGCCTAGTCTTTTTTAATGGTTATCCAACTTTATTTTTTAAAATTAAAATTAAAATTTTCTTAAATACTATTTAAAAAATAGTTGATTGTGTTGTGGTTTTCAAATAATAATAGAGCTTTTTATGATAATATTAATAATTAATTTATAAAAAATTATATATGAACCCAATACATATAAACTTTTTTATAAACTTTTACTTATAATTTCCAATGAAATATCTATTTGTCTAGGTGCTCCTTGGGTCTTGTGGGTTGGTGTTTAGTTCTGAACTCAAGAAGCCATGGTTCAATCACTGATATCAGCATCAACAGAAACCATAAACAGCAACAAATAAGGTATTCTAAAATTCCTCCTTTTAGTTTCCAACTTAACTCAGCAGTGCAAAACCCTCATTTTTTCCCTTCCTCATCACAAGCTGCAGTCTTCAGAAAAGAAATCAATATGCAAGGAGCATGATATAAATATGACGACTACGCATGAAGAGGATTGGAAATTAATATATTTATATAATTAGTAGCCCGCAGCAACAAGGTCGTTGTAGTATAGTGGTGAGTATTCCCGCCTGTCACGCGGGTGACCCGGGTTCGATCCCCGGCAACGGCGTAAAACTTTTTGTTCACTTCCTCTTGATTAGCAAGTAGCCTGCAGCGACAGTACCTTGAAATATATGCAATTTTAGCTTGTATTCAATAGAACAAAAACAAAGGTAAACGAAAAAACGGTAACTTGAGCTTATATTTGGCCATGTTTGCATGACTATTACCTAAATTTCCTCTTTTTTGATGGGTCAAAGTGGAACCGTTTATGCTTTGACCTGCCACTTTTTTTTTTTCCCCGGTTAGATTTAGCATTTTGTGATGCTAAGATCTGTAACGGTACAGCTAGAATCTGCAACCCCAAGCGCAGTGTTTAGTCCTCGTACAAAAATGTACTGGGATATGTGTAAAGATGGTGCCCTCATCCACACCAAAGGCCCTTGTTCTCGTATGTTTTGGTGATCTACAACAGTTCTTGACCATCAGCCAGGGTTCAAGCTTTGCTAGCACAGCAGTGGCAACTGGCAACAAAACAAACAGTACCATTATCTTGCAACAATTGAGGTATCCTAAAATACCCTTTCCCTTTTTAGCAATTTCTTTGTGTACGTTTATCCCCTTTATTTTCCTCCTATCGTATAGTTTTTGACCTTTAAAAGAATATGTAATAGAAAGAGAAATGACTCTAATATGCGATTAGTCGTCGTCTTAGTTATAAACTCCACTTTATATATGTTCAGAACATTCAATTGCTCCTATTACTTCAATTTTTTTCTTACAGCCAAGTGATATTGTTTCCCCGGCTAATCAAGATAATACCTCCCGAGCTCACGATGATACAACTGCAGTTCTATCATTAAAATAGTGGCCATCAAGCACTGAAACCAGTGGACTGTCCCAACAAAATGTTCAGCGAGCATGCTATGTAAACTTATTTAATGGGTGATAATTATAGTGCTGTTACAAGTTCAGGAACTAGCTAGACACTATGATGATATAGAGAGATGTTGATGGTGGTGTGGCAGCAGAAGGGGTGGGTGTGATTATTGCTTTTCCCCTACTTTATATTCTCCCATCTGCCAATTCACCCATCTCCATTTTCACCATCCATACCCCACATCATGACTGCTTCAATTATAGGTTCCCAATTCTGTGAATCTTGGTGAAATGGGGCTCCATATTCATTAAGATATCGTACCCATATGACCCAAAATTAGTTGCGGTAGGATCATCCATCAAGTACTTATTAACACTGCCATGTGAGAAAAGTCTCGAACTGCCACCACCTAAACACAACAAAACATTGGTCATAGGCCTGGAAGTTCAACAAGTCCAAAAGGTAAAAGACTTCAAAGCTTGAGAGCAGTAGAGTTTAGGGTTGGGAATAGATCGATTTGAAAATCCAAGCCATCCCACCATTCACGGAGAACCGCAACCAAATCTTACGTCGCTATGCCAGTAGTTTACCAGCTACTTGATCACCTCTAGAAGGCTGAAATTGAGAGTAATAAGTTGACAACGCGGAGACAAAAGACATGTTACCTTGGGCTTTTTTAACACAAGCTAGCTCCATTTTCGATTACCATTGTTTTTGGTGGATTTGGTGTCCTTCACATGATCTCTGGTAATGTTAATTAATTAAAAATCATCTGCTCCACTATGCTATGCTATTAGCTGCCTATATTAGATTAGATTAGCACACAAAATAAAGTGCAGAGATCGTCCAGTGCTGTGACACCACTGTTTCTCTGACATTGAATAACTTAAGTCGCCCCAATTAATTAACATATATACATGTAAGATATAATAAAGATTACTTTAAATTTAAAATATACTCTAAATTAACAATCACATCCCATTAGTTGATAGAAAGAAGGAAAGAAATTAATGCCATTGTGCTAATTATATGAACACGTCACATAGTATATTCTTACATGTAAGGAAATTAATTTAATTCCTTGCATATATTCCTTGCTGAAAGGGGGATATTATGTGGCCAAAATTGACAAATTAAAGACACGGTTTCCTAACGTCAAGGAAAGTAAAGTGAATGGCTTGATGAAGAAAGCACATGACATGCTGGATACATATTGCAATTGAGTCAAAATTCAATTTGAATATGCTGCTAGAAAAACAGTGAACAGTGACCGTATGTAGGATAGTGTCAAATTCAATAATAAAGGCAAAATCGGTATCAGTGAGCTAATGTGAGTTTCGACTTGTACAATAGGGCAGTCCAAGATAAAAAAAAAAATATATAATAAATTCAACAACATAGATTAATAATTATACATATAGTAGGTTATAGGGTCATCCAAACAGTTATAATTATAGCTTTAGAGGGAAATGAGTGTCTAAAAAATAATAAGAGCACGATTGAGATTACTTGTCAAGACATTAAAATTATAGGGCTATGGATAAAAACTACCCATTAAGTTAATGAAAATATAAGGGAGAAAATGTTTCACTACTTTCTAAAAAATAAAGATGATAATTTTATGCTTTATAATATTTTATTTTTGTTCATAAATAGATTGTAAAGCCTTGGTTATATAGCATGCAATTCTTTTACATAATACATACATACAAGTTTATGTATTTTTGTTGTTGTTAAGATTAATAAAAATTATGAATTTTTTTTGTATATGATGTGTATTGGTTTGCAATCTTTTTACTTGTATGATTCTGCTAACTTACAACTTATGGTACTGGAAAAAACCTCTCAGATGTGAAATTTTTTTAATTATAGATAAACATGAGTACAAAATATGAGAAAAGGTTGAGTTTAGTAGGGGTCGGACTGTCGAATAGGGTTAGAAATTTTCAACAAGAAATTAACTATATGACAATTGGCATTAAAACGTGGTTAAGTTCAGTGCAAATAATGGACATATCTATAAAGACAGGAAAAATGATAATTATGTGAAGCCATTGTGGAATAGTTTGTGAAACTAGTAGTTGTCAAGACTTATGAAGGTAATTTGACATATGATTATATAGATCATCAAACTGAGTTGTCTCGTTTGATATTATATGTTTATATATGGAACTGTTGGAGAGTTGAGTGAATTTTACAGGAGTTTATTAATTTGATTTTTCAAAGTGTTTTGTGTGGTGTTGTTTATATATAAAAAAAAGGATAAAAGTCTTGAATGCTTGAGAAAATGTTTGTGAAAATGGACTTGTGATTTGATAAATTGGTATAAGGGACTGCTAAGGAAATAAGAACAGCTTTTGTGTGACTTAGAGGAGTTGGATACAATTTTTAAAGAGGCATAACTGTATGTGACAGTGTTTCACAGATTCTTTTTTTTTTCCTGCTAGATGAGGTCAATGAGATTAATCTCAATATTTTAGTTTATGATTGAAAGTGCATTTTGATTTTGTGGGAAACAAATAAAACCCTATGAAAAAAAAAACTTTAGTCATAGCTTGATTTAAAAACAGGTTAACAATAGGATTATCAATGTCCTTGTCATTGTATAATCAATGGTTAGTGTTCTGGATATGAATGTGGGCAAAACCAAGAGGATTTATGTGTGGAACACATTTATGACAATAGAAAAATGTAATGCAGGGATATCCTAAATCTGTTTGACGAAGGTGTTGGTTTCTATTAGTGGGGTAGGTTTGTAATAGAATCAAATCTCCATATAAATACACTGATGAAAACACTAATGGAAAGACAGCGGGTAATGACATACTAGGAGATAATGTCAAATTCTGTAGTAGTGATGAAATTGACAACATTAACATATATGAGCAGTGGGCTGATGTGAGTTTGAACTTAAACAATGAGCAATCCAATATAAACAATAAACATGTTAGATTCAGCAGTATAGGTTGACAATTATATAATAGTATTGTGGGTTGCTATGACAATTACAATGATAACTTTACGGGGAAAATGAGTATCCATATCATGATAGCATGACCACTAAACATGGAGACATGTCTAAGATTGTTCCTCAAGATATTAAAATTATGAGATTATGAGTCAAAATCATTCATTAAGTTTATGAGAACACGAGAGAGAAAACATCTCATTAGTTTATAAAAAATAGGGATAATAATTTTATACTTTGTAACTTTTTATGCTTGTTTATAAATAAGTTACAGAGTTTTAGTTGTGCAGAGTGCGATTCTTTTACATAATACATATACAAGTTTATATATTTTATTTGTTATTGTAATTAATAAAGGTTGAGAATTTTTCATGCGTATGCCATGTACAAATTTGTTAACTCTTATCTCTTATGGGATTTTCCTTGCTTACAACCTGTGAGAATGAAAAAACATCTTTCAGGTGTGAGAGATATTTGTTCGTAGGCAAACATAAGTATAAAAAATGAAGAAAGACCGAGTTTAACAAGGGCTGGACTACCATATAGAGCTCGAAAATTTCAATGAAAAAATGATCACGTGACACAAACCCTCACAAAAGAGTGCAAGCCAGTGCCCAACAGAGCACAAATCAGAAACTCAGAAGTGCAAATCTGAGGCATCAGCTAAGCGCAAGCGTCTTGTGTGCTGGTCATGATCATACAACTACTTTTCAGCAACAAAGCAAGTGGTTCAAATTTCACCACGGTATGGAGGATGTGTACATTTACTATAGTTTATACGCGGTCCCAAATATTAAAACTTTAGCAGACTTTAACTCTACTCATTAAATAGTACATTTGTCCCTCTAGTTGTAAAATAAATTAATTAGATCTCTTTAAAAAAATAATATTTTTTAATGTTTCTAATCAATGTTACCAAACTTAATGTAATATTACTTTATTTTAAGAGTATCTTCTTTTTCCGGTAATCTTTTCATAATATCTATTTTTTTAAACAAACAATAAATTAGTTAAGAAAAAACCATAAAAGAGATGAGAATGATTAAATAATTACTTTTTTAAAGAGAAACTAATTACCGAATTTTTAACCCGAATTGGCATGTACCCAAGAAAACTCGAATTGGAACCAGCAGCAACTTGCGTAGTCGACTTGAAACTCTCCTCTCGTGCGATAATCCAGGAGAATGGTCGTTATCATAATTACGCATAACTTATGGATTGTTTTGGCAGGGACGATAAGGTTACCCCTGAAACAGCTTGAAAAAATGAATTTAAATAGACTTGAAAAATCAACGTACATTATTTTACATAAATTTCATTATTTAAAAAAAATTAATTATGAAAAAAAATATTATATTTTTTAAAATTATTTTTATAAACTATAATCTTAAAAATTACCACAATATTAAATACATATACATATTTAATTAACACTTGAGGAAGATTAAAAGTATTTATGTTGCTTTACATATTTTTATAAAAATATATTAAAACTTGTTTTTTTATTTCTTAACGAACTTGATATCAACATGATCATTTAAAAACATTTAAAAGTACATCAGATTAATACTTTTATAACTTAAACATGCCATGTGTAAATATATTATCAAATACCTCTCATAAAAAGAAATATTATCTAAAACCGTCTAATCGAGAGAATTGAAGGTATATCAAGGGAGGGACTAGCTCGTCCAGGGAGCACATGGGTTCCCCTCTTTTCCTTTCTTTCGCG
>NW_011499874.1:714851-722210 GCF_000495115.2 Populus euphratica | reverse complement strand
TCTTTCCCTTCCTTTCGTCTTTATCTATCTTTCTAGAAATATAAATTAAAAAAGCAAAAGAAAAAAGGAAAGAGAGAAGTAGACAAACAAAAATTAAGCTTAATTAATGTTCAGTACCAAATTAATTAAAGACTAATTAAAAGATGCCGAAGCAATCTTGCATTTACCTAATATATATATTCGGAAGCATGGGTGTGAAAAACACAATATTTTCCATTAGGAGTTCTCAAAACTATCGGCCTTCCATTTTCTATATTATGTTGGATTGGATATGAGCTCTCCCTAATAAAGTATACTGGAACTAGTTCACAACCTCCCATCCTATGTTAATCTCCTAGGGTAGATTGCAAGAGTAAATTTATAAAATCAAGGGATATTCACCTAACCATTTAATTACTTATTTTGAAGATTTTATTGGTAACTTTAATTATGGATTATAGTTAAATTCTAGTAAGGTATAAATTATTTAATCAACTGGGATTTGGAAGTAATTAAAGGAACTGCAGGAAAGCATGATCTCCTTAGTTATTATAAGTAGAATATACACTTTATTGGATCAATATTGCTCGTAAGAAAAAAAAAAAAAAACAAACTCTCATACCTTAGCTTTTGGAAGGATGAAAGACCATGATAACAATAAAACAAGATCACACACAAAGATCGAAGACCACAACAAATAATTTATGTAGTTTTTTGTTTTTTTTTTAATCTTCCCCACTAAACATAATTCAATCTATAGGAACACCACCCACTGTCATTCAACAGAGACCTCACTTTCTTTACTTGACCATATAGATTAAAATCATGGCACATACTGCTCTTCCTGGCTCTCTTCGAAATCATCCTGGTTGTCGTACTTTTGCATGGAGTTGTTGTTGTACTCGTACTTGGAGTTCTCGTTGTTGTTGTAATAACCTCTGGTATTGTAGTTGTTTCTTGAGTTCTGCTGGTACTGATTTGGGTAGTAGTTACTGTTCTCATTATTGACGTCATAGTAGTACCTTCCATTTTCCAAGTACCTTGTGTCACTCATGCCTTGCTTCTCATCATTGTTGTAGCTATTAGCACCGTTGTAGTACTTGTTGTTGTTGTTGTTGTAGCTATTGGCACCGTTGTAGTACTTCTTGTTGTTCTGGTTCCCCATGTTGGTGTATTCACTTTCTTGCAGGCTTGTTTCACCAAAGTTTTGTTGCTGCTCCTCATAAGCATTGTTGTTGTAGTGGTTATTGGTGGTGGTGGAGTCAGCTGGATAATTGGTGTAGGTTTCTTGGGTTTGGGTCTGGGTTTTGTATGGCTGGTAAGTGGTTGTGGTGTAGGGTGCATTGGCTAGTTTAGTAGTGGTGGGGAACCGGGAGGATTCTTGACCATATAGACCATAGCCATTTTGGGTGTCTGGAATAAAGGCTGGATCTTTTTCTTGCTTGTTAAAGCTTTCTTCTTCTTTACTGGGGAGTGCTTTATCTTGAACATTATTGTTGTTGATGGTGGTGGTGGAGGGAGTAGCGGTGGTGGCACCGACTTTGCTAAAGAACTGGCTCTCTCTAGCATGAATTTGCTTAGAGAAAATGGTTAAGAGAAAGAGAAAGGAGATGAGTCTTGGAGAGGGAGCCATGGCTAAAGACGGGATAGTGTTGCTGTGTATCACTGGCCTATAGTGGAGCTGGGAGGGTTTGTGAAGGTGCGATCTTTATATAGAAAGCCTTTCAATCACTCTCTCCGATTTTTTTTCCACAGCATTTTCAACTCTTTAGGTGCAAATGGAGGGAATTGGTGATGACTGTGGTCCCTGCACGAGAAGAAACTTTAACAAAAGAACTCTTTCTCTTTTTCTTTATTTTTATTTGATTTATGTTTATCTCTTGTCAATCATACTTAATTTTCTTTAGTGAAGTATTTCTTTAGCGTTTGATTTTTCTTCTTTCATAATTAATGAATGCCATCATGGAAGAGCACCAAAACTATGATTTTTAATTTTATTTCCCTAAATATCAGCCGATCACTATACAAATAATAACCAATACTTATCCATGCTAACTCTCCATAAATCAATCTTATCTTCTAAGCAAACCAAGCTAGATTGAGGATTATGACACAAGATTATACCGAGGTAATTAATGATGGGCTCTAAGTTATAAGGAATCCAGGGTTTGTCTCAAGGAAATTTCTTCTTTGACGGAGAGAAGGGGTCACTGGCAGCAGATTATTCAAGCAGTAAAAATGTGAAATCAATATGGCCTTCTTTATTAAAGATCATGTCCTTTCTTTAATATGTGAGGGGCGATTTGGCCATTTCAAAGATGAAAGAAGGATATGATAATATGCTAAGCTATGGCCGGGCAATTATGCCGTAGATTGTGGTGGGTGGGGCAAAGCAAATAATACCATTTAGTGCAGACAGCATGTGCCCTCTTCCCTTTGTTTAATTTGATCGTAGACGCACCAAACCCTTTCACTATACGGATTGACACCACCATTCATGTTCTTTTTTTTAGCATGCGCTCTTCCAAGAGCAGCTTTATTAAAGAAGTTTGCTGTCTATATATATATATGCGCTCTTCCAAGAGCAGCTTTATTAAATAAGTTTGCTGTCTATATATATATATATATAAATGGGATATGAAGAGGGTTTTATGTATATATGCTTAAAATTAATGTGTAAGATTTTCTTTTATCTAACACAAAATCAAGGACAGTTAGAATTTATGGCTTGTTAAGATTTTCTTTTATCTAACACAAAATCACGAAGGACAGTTAGAATTTATGGCTTGCTAGCTGGATACTTTAGAAATACTCATCCGTTGGATTGATAGATTTTATTATCCAGATTGAAGATCACATGCAAGATCAGGGTGTTATTTATGACTAAACAACTTCTCAATTAGTGATCAACTAACAATTCAATTAGAGAGAGCCCTCCTCCTGTGGGGGTTGAGGCCAGGATCAGGATGGTAGAACTGGGGACTTGTATTTGCTGCTACACGCAATCATTTATACATAAAATTGTTACCAACCAAGGCAACTTTTCGGACTAAATTTACTAATGGGAAGGCTTGTTTATATCTATGTCCACTGGCTAATCCTACTTGGTAGTTGTTTCTGTAATGGCGACACAAATATTTGGTGAGATAGGGTCCAAGTTTGTTTATTACACACAACGAACATAACCAAACAGGATTGCTATTATTAATGAATGTTTATGTCTCTCTGGTGTAGCTCTCATGAGTGTTCTGTTTTTCTTCAAACAAAAAACAATGTTTCATGTCCTGGAGATAATGTATACCATTTTTTGTAACAAATTAAGAAATTGCATAACATTTGTAACTATTGGACTCTCCTATATTTTATGTCTTCATGTCACTAATTCAAGGAATCCAGAATTTAATTGAAACCATAACTCATGGAAAAGGGAAAACGATAGGAAAGCCACCTTGTCCCTTCAAAGCTTGGAATATGAATAGCAACTGTTTAAAGGGAAAAAAGGTAAAGGCAAAGAAATTTCCTTTGTTCGTGCATTTTTCAAGTAGCTGCTGAGTGTTTTCCCTTCCTAGAGAGGAGGAGGAGAAAGGAAAATACAAGTTTCATTCACCACAAGTACTGCTATCCATCCATATCATAACAACATGTAGATGACCTGCCCCCCAATTCTCACTTGTCAACGTTGGTGGTTTGACCACTCAATTAAAGGCAAAAGGAGTTCTGGTTTTTGCCTTTTCTTCTTTTTCTTTTTTTGAAGTGTTTTTTCTTCCTTGATTAGCGGAGGGAGGGAGCTTGTCAAAGTGGGCGCTGGCAATGGCAATTCGGGAGGAAAATAGAGAAGTATTCCACAGTATATTATTTTCCTTTGATTTTTAACTATTGTCAATCCATTCCACTCTGAAGCACATTTGAATCTCAAATTTTGCGCAAAATTGAGAGTTGACTGGTATTATAATTATAAACAAATCTACAATACTATAATAAATCCAGCAATAAACTCATCCCATTAGGCTTAGGGTACCGTTTACTGTGTGACCTAGCTTCAAGCAATGTACGAAAAAAAAACGTTGTAGCCTCTTTGGGCCTTCATAATTGTCCAATTTGTTTGACTTTTGTGGGTACAGTTTAGTGGTCTCAGTATTTCTTGCTCACATTTGATGCTTCTCCATCATCTTTTAGTGGATGCAATCGATGGATACCACAACTTCTGGTCCTTCCAATTGCCAGGGCATTCCAACTTATAAGATACGTATGCAGGTCACAATGAACGGAAAGGAATAGAAGAAACAATCGGAATTCAAGTACCCAAAGTCAAAATGATAACAAATTCAAAATTAATGCCGAAATTAGTGAAAGATGGCTTGCACATGCGTGCTACAATCCCGCAAGACATATCTCAAGAATCAAGATCAGGAAATGGGTTCCACAGCATAAGTGAAAACAGTAAAAGATTGGGAACTAAAATAGGAATGAAAGGGTTAACGTTACTAACAAGTTTTTTCCTTCTAAGCCTCTTTCTAACATACTCTCTTCTTTGTTCATCGCCCCACTGTGCTTCCTCTAATCCCTTTGCAAGAATTAATGGTGGAGGCTGTTGGTATGGGCACTTGGACCTCCAAGAAGTTTCAGGACATCCTAATCTGGAGGCTCTTCTGAGAAAGAGAGAGAATCCCCATCTTAGAAGGAGAGAAGGGAAAGTCTTGGTGTCTTTGGTGCAGAGGATGGGTGGATAGTCCCATTTGAGATAGCATGGGATTTGTGTAGAGATGAAAAACTGAGAGTAGAGAGGTGGTGTGGTTGTGGGGCTGGTTAGAAGATGGGTTAGGGCTTGAAGTCTCTGCTCCCATGTCGTGTTTTCCATTGCTTCATTGACCACACTCTTGAGGATGAGGCTGAGATTTGGATAAGAAGTGCCGAGGGAACAAATGCTTGACACTATTTACCATGGAGGTAGGCCCGCCAAACGCTATGCAAAATGGCCTTTTGGTAAGAATTTCGCAGTTTGGCGTGGTGTGTTTCTATGTTATTGGAGCACAAACGCTGCCTTTTGCACAACGATTAAGCAGATGCCTAATATAAAGAGTGCCATTACTCCTGAAATAACTTGGATTGAAAATAAAGCAAATAAACTGGAAGGTCAACATTTCAAGTGATGAGAACATAACGTCTGACATTTAGAATATCGGGAAGTCCAAGAACATGTGGATTTAAGAAACGAGGTAATCAAAAGGCATATTTTAATCAACACAGTATGCATTGAAGCAAATTAGCCTTTGTCATGATTCCCATACATTAAGCTATCTACCAACGAAAATGCAACTTGGTGCGAGCAGCGACATTGGACATCGTCACACACGGTTTGGCCATGAAGTGCCAAATCATTCCCATCCTTGAATTCCTTTATCCAACGGACCCGTTTACATTTCATATTTATATAAAATCAGTGAGAATTCTGCTGTCCTATGTACAATAACAAAATTTTGGGAGTTTAATCACAAGAACCCAGAAAAACGGGGGAAAGGATCATAAAGGAAGCATGTTTAGGCTATCATGATAGCAACGAGTATGAAGCAATAACTCCATTTCCCACGTTGCAACTAAATACAGATGACATGGGACAACAATATTGATTCGGGCATGAGAACCAGTAGTGAATCTGGAAACAAAACTCCAGCATGATCCAAGAAGAAGATGAAACAACATCACTGGCACAGATCAAACTGTTTCACTCTTCCTTACTAAAAGAGCAGGAAAAATGATGCTCAGTGAGTGTCCTTGGCTTCCTGTTAATAGAACAGGCTGTGAAAATTCTCTCTGAGAAAACTTCTCTCGACTAGCACAGCAGTGATGAGAGCAATATCCAAGCACTCAATGCAGGGAAGATGATTAAAGCAGAAGCCTGTGATTTCATAAATTTCATAGAAATGTTTGATTCCATTAGAAAGAGCTAAATAGTTGATGCAGAGTCGTATACTGCTGTTTTTATTAAATATAAAAGAGACTTTGGGAACTGGATAGGCACGCATACCACGAAAAATACTATTTCCTTGTTAGCAAGACAGGCTGTGAACTCATGTCTTTCCATTTCCTGTTTGACGAAAACTTGCAACTACAAATAGTGAAATGACAAGGGTTAATTTTTCATCACAATCACCATGGTATTTTGGCCAATGTGCAGATGATGCAACAGTTACCATATTCTACTTAAGCTCAAAGAAAGAAACCCCAAATAAACAGATGGATCATATCAACAGATGTTGAGTAGTAAAGTTCTTAACGTTCATGATTCAGTAAACTGAGAGCTTGTATAAAAACAGAGAACGGCAATCTATCACAAGTCACGACCTTATTTCTCAATCATTTTGAGGTTGAGAGAACCAGTATCTAATGGCTGAATTGTTGTGTCAAATTCAATTTGATCAGCTCTCTAACTTATCATCAACAACAAATTTTGACCAACGAAAAACTTTAAACTGTACAACATCTAGTAAAAGAATGACCGATGAGAGATTCATCACAGAGAAAATAAGGGGAAAAAAATGTTGTACAGAATCAAGAAAGCACGTAGGTTAGTACAAACCTCATGGTGGGACTCTTTTACTGTTGAATAGAATCTTTTTAGCCAGGAGAAGGTTTGAGATACGTAAGCTCTCAACGCAGACTCTTCACTGAAATGTGAACTCAACAGCCCATGAGCATTTGGAAGATATTCACCAGAAAGGTAACTGAAAAACTGTAAATCACCACAAAGGAATAAATTTGGTCAAAGCCTACATCTGTGATAATGTATCGGGCAAAAGAGACATATTAGTCTTTAAGTAAGCATTGCCATTGTTCATAATGTGGGAGTTATTAGAACTTCAATTTTTTTTTATAAACACATATCAACATACATAAAGATCAAGACAGAGCAGAAATATCTTGACGTTACCTTTAAAAAAGTCCATCTTGGATGCCTTGCTTGTCTTTGAGCCTTCAATCTTATCTGTTAAAAGAGAATAGGAACATTATAATAGACTCATTCAGCCATCATGGCGTGACAAAAAAAAATGTTTAATTTTAGAAATCCTTATGAGCAGTTGGTTCAAATTGTATTGTGAGAAAATACTTCTTTAAGTTGAAGAGCCTGCTCAAACTGTTGAATTTGGATCCACCGTTCTGATACTATGTCTTCCATCTGTAGGGAACAAAAACAAATAAACCAACAACTAATTTTTATACTTAACAAAAGTTGGATGCTTGTATATGATGAGATTACAACTATGCTATATTGGAAAGGGAGAGGGGGAGTTTAATACCTTACTAAACATAATCATAATAATAAGAGAACTATGTTTTCCAAAAGAAAAGACTAATTATTATATTCAACCCCCCCCCCCTCTC
>NW_011499874.1:708512-714691 GCF_000495115.2 Populus euphratica | reverse complement strand
CTAATTATTAATATAAACCCCCCCCCCCTCTCAAAAAATAAATAAATAATAATAATAATAAATAAATAAATAAATGAAAATGATTCCACTCTATTTTCCAGCACAGACAATTTCCCCTAACCTCTCAAACTGCAGATTTCGAAGTACCAAACAAATGACAAGTGACTAAAAAACAAAGCCATATTCTGCATATATGCTTCCGAAGGCTCACTCTACAAACTATTTTAGTTCCTTGATATCCCTTTTCACTTCCATGGAATATTGCCTATATCCCTTTTCACTTCCATGGAATATTGCAGTTCCATTAGATTTCCAACAACACAATCTTCACCATGAATAACACAATAAACTTGCAAATAAGAAGATTGAACAAAACACAAGATAACACGGCTCCTCTTTTTTCCCCGGCTGTTTATTCAAGGAAACATAAAAAATGTAATATGCAGACAATATCTAAAATTAGTTCTCAAATCTCCAAATGCCCGACAATAACATCCACAACCACTCAAATAAATAAATAAAAGCAAACTAGTTAAGAGGATTGACCTTCTCAACTTGCGTAGTTACCATTTGCAATCTATCCTCAGCTTCCCGGGCTTTCGATTCTAAAACATGAATATCAAAATTGTTCTTTCTCAGAGCAGCCCACAAAACCCTAACCTGTCATTCAAGACATTATCAACAACCTACTACTATTCACATAACCAGTTAATAATTATATTAATCACCTCTTCTTCTAGGTCTTTAATCTTGTCATCAGCAACCTACAAATAAAAAAGAAACATTCATTAAATTAGCAGGTTGAGTCCCAAATGAACTAACTACGTGATAATGTAATTCAAGAAACCAACCAGCCAACCTTTAAATCTGAGAAAACAGATTGCAAATGGTTTAATTTGTGGTCTAGTTCTCCAATTAGATTCTCACATCTCTCCAAATAACGGTCTCTGTCGTTTATATTTTGAGTGATTTCCTCAAGACGAGATTCTGCATTTACATTGATTAATTAGGCAATCAACCAATCAAAATTCTGAAACTAAACCTCTTGGTTTGGTTTGGTTACCTGATTGAGTGATTCTGAGCTTGGCCTCGTAGAGCTGGTTTTGGTGATCTTGAGATGAGAGACCCAGCACAGCTGACCAAATGGCTGGAAATACAAAGGGTAGTAGATAATAATAATAATAAACAGCTTCCATTTTTGCGTCTCCAGCCCCCTCCTCCTCTTCTGCTTTTACCGTGTCATCTACACTACGCTACATGTCCCGTCTATTTTGGAACTACAAAGGAAGAGAGACGAGATTCGCATTATTTTGTTTTTGCTTTTTAGTCAATGGGTGTTTGGTATCTTATTTTTAAGATTGTTTTTTAATTAAAAATATATTAAAATAATATATATTTTTTAATTTTTGATATGTTATATTAAAATCATTGAAAAAATTAAATTTCAAATAAAAAATTAAAAAATATTTTAAAAAACATGATAGACTACAAAAACAAATACATTATGTAGATGATTTTGCCACAAATGTTTTTGATATAAAAAATTAGAAAAATTGATCAATTAAATTATAGATATGATGGGATCTAATAAGATGATGTTATCTAATTATAAGATATGAAAAAACATGATGAGAGTAAATATATTAAAATAAAAAATAAAAAATTATTATTATGACCCATATAAAAAGAGCATTTTTTATTAAAAAAAATAAAATCATAAAACTTAATTTTTATGCATCTCAATGTTAAATAATAAAATTAAAAAAATAATAAATAATGATCTAGATCAATCAAAGTTAGCATGCAAAACTTGTGGTTTGAGTTTTAGGGCTATAATAATACCATGGAAAGAAAATTGAAAGAATTATGATGCTGAGTTACTAACAATTCAAATATAAAAAGACAAGATAAAAAAATAAAACTCAATTAATAAAAAGGATAAGAAAAATGAAAAACCTGCAAACCGAATCACGCGAACAAAATAACATAATCTAATGTAAAACAAAAAAAAATCATGAAATTCAATTCTTAAACTAACCCAATATTAAAGGACAAGACCAAAAATATATTCAATCCGATAAAAACATTCCAAAAAAAACTTGAGTCATCCAAGCTAACTTACTAAACTTATAACTTAGATTATAAGATCAAGATAACCTTTTAAAAATAAAAGTGAAGAAAATCACGAAACTTAATTTTCAACAAACTCAAAGTTAAAGGATGAAATTAAAAAAAAATAAGTGAAAAAAACCTTATATCAACCCTATAAACATATATATTTCAAAAAAAGATTTATATTTTTGCATGTCATCTATCTTATTTCTTTAAAAAATTAGAGTTGTATATATACAATTAAGAATGCATGCATTGGAGCTAGTTGTTATTTCACTTATTGAGGGAGTTGCAAAGTTTAAAGATGTTCTTATGTAATTAAAATAGATTAAATGAATACTTTAATTTAATAAGTGATTTGTTGAAGATTAAATAAAAGCTTATGTACTTGTTATAAAGAGATGGATTAATCTTTATTATCTTTATATTTCTAAGTCATCAACCATGAAGAAGAAATTTAGATGGCATATGAAATAAGAATGAACTAATTTTTATTCATTCATTATAGATGATTTCACTAATAATAATATAAAAACTTTAAATTAGATTTGAACTCCCCACAACTTCTTGATGGGATGATATGTTTGGGCTTAACCATTTCATGCTTTATTGCAAAAACAAATCCTTTATTAGGATACATAACCCTTTAATGCCTAATTAACAACTTATTCAAGTGAAATAAGATATAATAGAGAGAATATAAATAAAAAATATAATAGGATATATGTTAAGTTGGTGTGTGACTTGTTTTATTATTTTTTTGTTATCTTGTGATAAAAGATATTTATATATCTTGGTTACATCAAATTATTTCATAGAGCTTGAAATTATAGTCATATTGTATAAATATAATCATGAAAAATAATTATTTTTATTGCATAGGTAACCTACAAAATGAGTTATTATGTGTTAGTGGCATATTAGATAAGATAATCAATGTATTTATCATTCATGGTAGCTTTTTGGAATGATAATTTTATTTAAACTCAATGAATATTTATTCTATCTTATCTAAATAGATATAAGATTTTTTTATTCGGTTGGATTCAAGTAAAATCTAAAAATAAAAATTTAGATTGTGGATTGATTAAGAATATATTTTTACTTTAACCAAAATTAAAATTAAATATGATCCAAAATGCATTAATAGCCATAAATTTTGATGTGTGTGTCTTTATATATAAACTTGGACGTTACTTTCCTCAATCAACAAAAATGCCTCTCCCTATTTGAAAAGCCCAGTAACCCATAAAAATCCATCCTTTTTCTCTTAAAGAAGCCCACGAAAATCCAATCTTTTTGTCGACAACTCCATTAAAACCTAACCTTAAAAAAGATGAAAACATGAATAACCACAGGAAAAACCATCTTTCTCAAGACCTCAGCGATGTTCCAACTCAAAACCTTTACAAGCTTCCAACATCCCCATAATTTCTCCTTTATAAAAAGTCTTTACACCAACGTAGTTCTAGGAGTGATTAGTGAGAATCTTCAATACTACACAGGCACAAGTTACTTAGCTAGAGTTGTGTTAGGTAGTGCTAAAGATTTTATTGAAGGTATTTGTGTTACGGAGCCTGGAGAGACATTAAAATTGAGGGTTAATCATGTTTTGAATTTTAGTGCTTGTACGGGTAATTTTTTAAAAAACAATTTGGCTGTTTTGGGGTTGATGTTTACATGGTTTAAGAGTGGTTTGATTCAATAGGGAAATATTGATGAATTGATCTTAGTATAGTAGTTGGGGTTGTGGATATATGATGAAATACTCAATACTAAAAGTTTAGATTCAAATATAAAAAATGTGTAAATTAGCTCGAGTACTGTGTTAATAAAAAAAATATTAAAAAATTTATACTTGAGTTACAAATCTAATATATATAGATACTCATTCCATCCCTAATAATCATCGGTAAGACAGGTAAGTGTGCAACAGCCATTGAGTTACAAATCTAATATATATAGATACTCATTCCATCCCTAATAATCATCGGTAAGACAGGTAAGTGTGCAACAGCCATTGACAAGAAGAGAGGCAAACACATCACATCTACAATTCATGTGAAGGAAAAATTATTAGAACTTTTAAATATAAATGCAAGCCCCGGGTCGACTGACAGGGAAAACAATAGCGGACAGCTACCTCTTGGCATGGGCCTTGGCTGTCCTCTATGACAACCCTGGCCATCTGGGTATTGGTCGAAGTGGATAGCTCGGTGGTCTGCTAGGACAACCTTGTCCACTAAATTGTGGGTTTTGTCTTAACAACAAACCCCCGTGTTATTCGGGCGGATTCCACCAACACACCACAACGCCATTTTTTAGAGTAATACCTTCTGACTTTCATGCAGCACAAAACATATGTTTCTCACATAAAGTTTCATAGTGGTACGTATCTGAAACATAATTTTCCACGAACATACGATATTCCTCTCAACTTCACGACAAAATTTGTCCGAAAGCCAAGTTACTCGTGTAGTGGTTTATTGGGTTATTATTGCACTTCGAATCAAACATGGAGTTTTCTTTCTATGTGCAGTCAGTATAGTTGCCGGAAATGTGTGGGAAGATGGGGTATCTAAATTGAAAGCCAAAGTGGTTTCGTCCTCCGGCAGTAAAAGTACTGGCTTAGATCAAGGCATAAGAACTGTTGCCGCCAGGTCATTGGGATAACCAAAGGAAAAGTACCTTCTACAGAGAACTTCAAAGTTTTGATTAGAATGGACATCTGCAGGGTTCGATTCCCCAAGTCTTCTCCGCATATTCTTCAATTGTTCTATCACTGCTAAATCTTCCAGACCCAGCAGTGCTAAGGATGCTCATCCGAGTCCACTTGTCTTGATCAACAAATGCTTTATCAGCAGCAGCCTGCAGTTGAATAGTGTAAGCATGGGATTCTTGGAACCGTTTCAAGTTGTGGAGCACCCTAATGCTTGACCTTCGGGAATTTCAATAGAACAAAAGATTACCTGTGCCTCTAGATAGCTCTGGAAGTCGTAACCAAGAAGGTAAAAGTCATTGCCACCCTCCACCTTGTCGCATAAGGATTCAAAATAGTCTTGGAAGCCAAAATAGCCATCTCGAACCATCCTACATGCAATAGTATGATAAAATTAAATTACCAAAAATTCTATCACAATCCAAAGAAGTGTCTTGCTCAGCATACAAAACACAACCTGCGTCAGAAAACACCGAAAAATTGATGTCCAAAGCATTTACCTGGTTTGCTGGAAATGATTTTGAAAGGCAAGTGATTTGGGGGGCGGGGTTTCCAAGTTTAATTACATTACATACCTTACAACACGAGCAAATTGAAGAGGCACTTTAAGGGTAGGTCCTTTCTCGCGCAAAGCTGGTACTTCATGCATTTTTGCACCAAATAAAAACTGAGCCAAAAATGACAGCATCAGAAATGTATTCCCCCATTGAGTGCTAGCACATGCATGCCAAACGATTGGTGTCTAGTTACAAAATACAACACAGGTAACCAGTTGACAGAAACCTATGATTTTGCAAGTGGTGATGCAGACATGCAGAAACCGAGAAGAAAAGCATTGATTGGTTTTGGAGTGCCTTCAAAAAGCTCCCAAACATGCAAAACTCGACTGGCATCATAGCTATTTGAGCCTAGAATGGTCAAATTCCTATTACATTTGAATATATTACCATTCTACTGTCCACAAACTTTCCAGCAGCTGCAGTAAAACAATTGGAACTGGCACTTCTAATCCACTCTTCTTCCTTACATGTTCAATTGAATTATAAAATGATTTATACTGGCCAGTCGACTATATACTTAGAAAAAAGTTGTCATGTCAACCTTTATGAAGCTAGGCAGACTTTCCAAAAGCAAATAACTTGCTGATGACACTTGAATCCCAGTCAACAAAGCAAGAACCCAACCCATCAAATTGGTTAAGTAGATAACAGTAACTCAGTCTCATGAACTGTTTGCTGATTCGTGTTTCTTAATGTCATAGCAAACAGTAAAGGCCGATGCACAAATTCTATTTAAATGGTTTCCTTGTAAACCTCATTTCAGATAGCACTTACCATGTTATCTTTCC
>NW_011499874.1:703779-708432 GCF_000495115.2 Populus euphratica | reverse complement strand
CTTTCCCTATTTCTTCAATAATTTCAACTGTAGAACCATCTTCTGTGGCTAGAAGTAAACATCCATTCATCAAAAATTTCATGCTGCCAGTACCTGATGCCTCATGCCCTGCAGTGCTGCATAAAATCATGCATATTACATAAGAAATCCTACATATTTCAGATAAAGTTAAATCTAATGGACAACCAATTAGAAAAGGAAAGATCACAAGGAAAAGAAAGGACTTTGAACCAAAGGCCCAACTCAATCTTCTACATTCTATCATGCAATACAACCACTTCTACATTATAAAAGAAAAGTTAAACAAAAGCAGACAAGTAATCTAAGGAATGGATCAGAAAAGTGAAAAAAACATAGTTGACTATTATCATCTAGAAAGTCAGTGCGCTTACACAATTAGAGGAAAGTATTCCATATGTCAAGTGAAATATAATTTAAAAATATGATTGGTTACAAAAAATAAATGCAATCTTACAAGCCCTTTTGTTTTGACTTTATTTATCCCTTTTTAGGATACTTGGGATGAACAATTTATCAGAATCAGAAAGGTAGCAATCCAAACTGACCTTTTAAGATAGAATTTATGGGGTTAAAAACTTCAAATGGTTTTTGCAACATGTACAAATTCCCCATTGATTTGGCGAGGGGACTATTCATTTATCATCAACTCAATAATGAATGAAATAAGTTAAAAAGAAGATAATTACGGTTGAGTCTAAGGTTGCAATCCAATTGGTGCACCATATATTTACAGACCTTATGTGCTGCGAAAGGTCAGCCCCTGGTATTACTAACTCAGCAACAGAGACATTGTAATCAGGTATAAAAACCTGTAGGAGATTATAAACAAGAAACTGAATCAAAACAACAGATGAACAAAGCCATGAAATAATAGGAGCAGAGATAATTTGTCAGTTAGTTCCCAATGATACTGCGATCAAACAAGCAGAAGACCAAGAAAAATAATCCCGGACAGATAAGATGTTTTATATTTTTGATTCTATACCAAAAACAATATGCCTTCTCGATACAGCATGAAGGGAAGGGAGGAGGAGAAAAATCACAGCGTAAGGGTATATAAGTCAGGCTTGAGGCATGGTGATCCACACATACTATTGAAAAGTATAGTAAAAAAAAAACAGTAGAAAGTTACTAGCATACTAAATCAAGCATTTATAAAAAAGAAAATAAACTAATGAGAAAATAAACAAATTTCTCTGGCAACAATAGAGAACATAAGAAAGTTTCTATAGAAGAGTTTAACAAGGAAACTAGTAATTTAAACTGAGATGTCTCATCAGAAGTGGTATAAGAAATCAGCTGAATACTATTAGGAGAAAATTATGTCCTAATGTTAGAAGCATTAAACTAATTGGGGGGAAAGTGCAGGAACTTGAGATTTCTTAAAGAACATTCCCTCAAATTTTTCCCATTTCCTCTCCTTCCACTTACTCCCCATCTAATAATGAAAATGCTCTCCAGGCAACTAGAATCCAACCACTTCTAAGGCCCTCCTTCAACTAGCAAGTAAATCCATCAACCAAGCCATCAATAAACAATTCCAAGGTTGATATCTTTTAGCGACTGAATAATGCAAACAAAAAAACTCACTGCTTTGGAACAAAAACAATTAGTTCTCTTTCCAGTTTAAATGATGCTATAAACACAAGAATCAAACCACCGCTGAAGTGCATATCAAGAATATTTCCATAGTTACCACCACTTGCTGCTCGAACAGAAAAAAAATTGCTTGATTGGAAACTGACACTTAGGACTACTACTTTACCTACCTCACCTATAGAATCTCTAAACTAATAATAGACCTCATAGACGGTAATATCAATATCCGTGCATTTCCTTGCATCTTGAAGAATTTTCAATGAGAATGATTAGCAACATGTCGACCACTATCAATATCATGGTACAATAACTTGTTATGAGGCTTGGATGAAATGCCCTGATGAAAGCTTCTTGTGAAGGAACTGGCATTTTAGCACTAAAGGAATTTGATTCATGATTATTTTTGGCCTAGCACAAACCTTTCAGCTGATAAAAAACTGGTTAAAAGCCTCACTTCTACCAAATAATACAGAAGATGCTCATCTGTTCACCTACTTTAACACAGACATGCTTTTCACTTACCAACTTCAAAAGATCACCAACATCAGGATCGTTGTTAATTTTTTCTGCTACAGCATTACAGAGTTTGATGATCTTCTTGGCAATTTTATAACCAGGAGCAGCTTTCCCTCCAATTATGCAGACACGGGGGACAACCTTTGTCCTGTCACTCTTCTCCATGTTCTGCAACAAAATTAGAATAACATAAGCAACCTACATCCAAATATCATGGTAAAACCAACCCTCAACATCTGGAGGAGTACTATTCATGTAAAATAAGAATGAGCTCTCTGTCATGAAGCATGTAAACCAGGAAAACTGGTTCTAACATGACTTGTAATAACCAGGCCATAACTAACAGAAAACAAAGTCCAAATTGTTGACACACTAAAATATTGTCCAGTTGCTCTTATGCCATGTGTGGACCAAACTCAGAAAGAGTTGACTGCTGAAGCTCATGTGTTTTAGTTATAGCTTATAGCAGCTAGGCGATGGGAGAGGCAGACATTGGGGCCTCATTTTTAGAGACCGCAAGTGTTCTAATAGATTTAACTGAAGATAATGGCTTCTTTTGCACAAGTAGATTCCATTCACCTTTATACAGTCATACCGATGGATGATGCCAAGTATATTGAGTAACTGTCTTTTATACTCGTGTATTCGCTTTATCTGCACATCAAACATTGCACTTACACTGACCTGCAATGAAAATGTATGCTGTTAATGTGAGATCACATGCAAGCTTCTATAAGAAATTAATCTTTACATGTACAAAAAGGCACAGTTAGGAGGTAAATTTTATAAGAGACTAAAATCCTTTTTTTATTTTTTATTGTGAATCTGTGATTGGTCTTTTTTATCATCCGTGTTTTGTTTTTGTTTTTCTATTTTCTAGTTGCCAATGATGACAATCCTAATCCTATATTAATTCAGATTTATTTTTTCAGGGTATAAAAAGATTCCTTTTCCAAAACGCAGAGTTATAATTAGATAAGAATTCTATTCACTATACAAAAACAATATAATCATATTTTTAAATAAACAATAATTTGAATATAATTTAAAAAATCAGTATTTTTCTTCTTTATCAAGGTACTTAATATTTTTCTTTGTATATTTCTCTTTACTGTTCTCTCAATCTTGTTTATTATAATTTCATCTTGGTATATTTGCCTTCTTTTAATGGTTGCTTGTTATAATTTGATTATACTATATTTAATTTTAATTCTTACATGTTAAATAGCATATAATGGTTGCTTACTTTCATAAATTGAATTATGCCTTTGAGATATTATTATACATGATCATTGAAAATAAGATGCATGTAGTAGAAATATTTGTCAAGGAGGGGAAATTTTTTCATTGGCAAGAAAAAAAAAATTATGGGAGATGATGATGTATTTTTATTTAGACCTATATGAAAAGATTAAAAAAAAAAAATGTAAGGATTAAAGGAGAAAGCTCAAGAAATTAAGCCGCCAGTTGCCCCTCCTTTTTATAACCTAGCTCCGCAGCTGTATACTAGAGAACTTAAACATTACTCTTACAAGGCTATACAGTTCATACCTTCACGATAGTCCCATCATCAACATTGGCAAAGGTAAAACTTTTGTGATTGGGGGGGCAATGAATATAGGTGAATATATATGAATATAATCAAAATTAACATAATTTTTTAGGTATTTCTAATTAAACAAATAAATCACTATATATACTAATTTAAAACTTATTCTTAATTATTTATTGTGAGGATGCTTTGTTCATATTTGTTTCATAAAAGAAATGGTATTAATTAGCTGTACAATTAAAAGCATAGCCAAGAAATCAATTTATTTTAATAAAACAGATTAAATCATGTATTGGAGAAAGGAGCAGAATTGAGAGATGAGAATTGCACTCTAAATTTCTAAAAAAGAGGGAGAGAGAAGAACTTAAGGGTAAGTTTGAAAAGAAAATTAAAAAAAAAAGTGTAACATGAAAAATAAATAAAGAATCCGATCCACATAACAAAGCTCGAAGTATATATCTTGATTTCCTTTTTTTCATTAGAAAGTTACCTAGATTGCTTTGAATGTGTTTGCAAGATTGAAACAAATTAAAAACAAAATAAAAGAATTAAAAGTATTCAAGTATAATAAAAAATAATAATTAAAATCTGATTTTTTTTATTTAACTTAAATCAATTCAAATAATTTGTATTTGTATTCTAAGAAATTATAATTATAGAATCCAAAATCTCTAACATTGACTTCGACCCCAACTTTTAGGAAATTTTTTGGCTTTAATTCAACATGCAGGCTCTTGTATAAATTGATATCACATTTTTCACATCTTTTATTAACTCTTCATTTGTTTTCTAGATAATAATAATAGAAGCTAAAGTACTTACTTGCGTTAATCTTTTCTTAATTAGTTAATAGCATAATATTTGTATTAAAACAAATACTGAAATATATTGAAATGAAGCAAGTTTGTGCTTATGTTTGTATGAAAAAATGGAAAAGAAAACAGAGATAAAAATCTTCACTCTTT
>NW_011499874.1:696277-703706 GCF_000495115.2 Populus euphratica | reverse complement strand
ATCTTCCCTCTTTCCTTAAAAGATAAAAGAAAAGAAAAGGAGTAAAGAGTAATTATAATGATAATTAAAAGGATAAATTATCTTTTCATTTGAAATTAACATTAACCTTTTATTTATTCCTAAAATATATACTATATTTATATATAGATAAATGACTTTTTATATACAGTTATATGTTAAGGATTTTTTTTTTCTTATATCTAAGTGATTTATTTACATTCCTCCGAAACAAAGGTAGTTATAAATATTTACTTCTATTATTGTGTAAGCAAAATTATATCACTTATATCCCTAAGATTTAATTAAAAAATATATAAAAAAAATTGTTATTTTTTTTATGCAAAATTATATCACTTATGACTCGACAAGATGATTAATGTCACGCATATATTACTTTTGCCGATATGGTATCCTTCTTCAACTTTTGTTATTGCAAATTAGCAATGTTGTAATAGAAAAATGTGCAATATAAAGTGATGTAGGATGACACGTCTAAAAAGAAATTGTTACTTGAACATGAATGCATAACGAAACTAAAATTCCAATATTAAGAAGTCACTTTTTATCTAAACATAAGAAAAGGAGCTTGAAAATATGAGATTAAACCAAATGCATGCAAAATGTTTTAAAATTTTAGACTTTAGAAATCTCATGAATTGATAGGGTTCATCTAGATTCCAATAAAAAAAATTTGAAAATTGATTTTGCATTTTGTTTAATTTATTGGTTCATGTGAGTTACAATATTCAAGTTATTTAATTTATGTTTCGAGATTTCATTACATCAATATATTTTATCAAAGACACAATGAAATATTGAATCATACTCCTCCTTTTAACAAACAACATAGAGTTACTTGATTTATGATATAGTATAGGTTATTAATTGTTTAAATTAACAGCAAAGTTAAATTTATAAAAGATCATTGAATACATAATTTGAACAAATATATTGAATATAGTATTTTGTTTATTTAATTGAAAAGGAAGGTTAAAATTTCATATTATTATCACTTACTCATAAAACAAAATACCTCCATTAAAGAATTGATAAGAAATCTGAAGACATTTTTTTATATACAATTATACTAAGGATGTTATTGAATTAAAGATAATTTCATTAATTTTTTACTTTATTGCATTATTTCCATACATAACATCAATTTAAGTTATTTGATACCAAGATACTCCTTTTAGAAAGACATTTTAAAATAACAAACAAAAAATAAAATCATCTAATCACGTGTAGGCCACGGCAATGCCCATGCAAAAAAAATCATCTTCTAAAAAGAGGCAAGGAAACACAAAACCTAAAAAATTCCTGTAAAGGTTTCGTTTCAAACCTTGATCCCACTCATTGCTTCAATGTACTCTGCAAGTCTCATTTTGTTAACCTTCCTAACCTACAAGAATAAGAATATCACAAATAAATCCATATGTAAAAGATTATTTCATAGTAACTGCATGCATAAAGTTACCATCCTCCATTCTTCATGTAGATCTGCATTGGCTGCTTGTTCTTGCAAACCAGCTAATAAGTCCATATCACGGATCCAAGCTTCTGTTCCAAGCCACTTTGAGATAAGAGCACTTAAACTTGGATTGCTCACAACAATCCAGCGACGCTGAGATATAAACATTAATAACTTGTGAGATATAAACATTAATACCTTGAAATCCTTTCCAGTATAAAGGTAACTAGCATGGCAGCACCCAAGCAAAGAAAAAGGTTGAAGTAAATAAGTGAATCAAAGGTGATAATTAAGTTAACCTGCGTTACTCCATTTGTCTTGTAATCAAATTTATGAGGCCACAGCTCATAGAAATCCTGCAAAGAAGTTTCTGAGAGTCAGAGGCCTCAATGACTATCTAACATGTTTAGATTTCAAACAAGTGAAGTTTACCTTGAATACTCTTGTTTTTAGTAATTCTGAATGCACTCTAGAAACACCATTCACAGTATGAGAGCAAACAATTGCTAGGTTTGCCATTCGAATACTCTGTCAAACAATACGAATGATTCTCAGCTGTCACAACAACTTTACAATTCACCATGAGGCAAGGTAAGTGAAAACTACCAAAAAAATAACATAAAGATTTCACTACCAAATCGCCCAAAATGGTAAAATAGTCCCCAAGGCATCAATCTTCCCTTCAGTATCTCATTTTGCACAAAAATACATGTGCGCAGAGATTAAAAAAAATAAGAATATAAGATAATGAGAGAGAGAAAGAAAGGAAATACACGGCTCTTTATTTCAAACACAAATCATGTTCTATTTCCTAGCAACACACACTCTTTAACAGCACATTTTTCTTCACAACATGACAAGAATAAGAAAATGTTTTACATGTAACCATAAAAGAAAACATAAGAAAAGGTAGCTAATGCAGAAATATGTACCAAAATAAAACATGGAGTATGTCAGTGATGTTAAAAAAGAATTAAAATTTGGCCACTATAGAAGAGATTAAAACTTTGGGTGGTTTTGCAAAGTACCTTAATAGCACCATCTTCAACGATTGACATCCTAGAAAGTCGATCATAATCCAAACCAATTCTCTTCTTCAGCTCTTCAATGTAATCAAAATTTATATCGTATATAATCTGAAAATAAGAAATTACTATAAATATTCAAAAAAAGGTGGAGAATATTTTAATAATCTATAATTGCAATCTTTAGCAGATTGATTTTGTAGTATAGAAATGGTTACAGAAACAATCATGATTAATCCATGAGATTGCTAAGGGATTCTGGCATGAGCTGCTGGAAATAAGAAATTCAAGTTGAGAATATACAATATCATGGCTAGCCAAACTTGTTTTCTGGATGTTCTGAAAATGATTATAGAATCTAATTCATGTGAGAGGGGGAAAAAACAATTAAACAATCATCTAGGAAAACCCACTTGTAAATGGCGTGGTAGAAGACTTTCCAGCAGATCAACAGGGACCTTTTCCAGTCCTTCAGGTAATACTGTATGAGATGTGAAAGAAAAAATCTTGCACACAATGTCCCATGCTCTATTCCAATCCAAGTGCTCTTCATCAACAAGCACTCTCATAACCTCAGCTATTGCAAGAGAAGGGTGAGTATCATTCAGCTGTAGAGCAACCTATATAAGTGGCGAGGCAATGTCAGACCAATGGAGACAAGTTTTAGTGCAAGTTCTATGGAAGAAAGCAAATGCAAAACTTTCCATCTTCAAACCACGGAGCAGCCCATGTGTCAATTTACATGTAATTAACCATTCATAATGAATCAAGAAGTTGACAATGGTTTAATCATCTTAATTTAGAAGAAACTCCATAAATGAAACGAGTAAAATCTCTAAAATCTAAGGCTTCAATGCAAAATAAAAGTCACTTGTATCTGTTATCTGGTCGAGTTTGTCTTAAAATAAATGTTTGTGGACATTTAAACTACATGTGTTAGTGTGAAGGTGCAGGCGCGCATGGGCGTATGGTGTGCTCTAGAAAAGGACATCACAAGAAAATCGATAATTACCAAAAAAAAAAATTGTTTCTTTGTAGTTCAGCATAAAACAGTGCCTAAGAACGGTCTAAGCAAGCTAAAAAATTTGGTTGTCAGAAAAGTAATATTTTGCATTTATCAAAAACTAATGAGATGCAAAACCTTCTCAGGAAAGTCATCAAAGTTACTGTGAGAATCCTTGAACCTCCGAATGATGTCTTGCAATGATGCTGAGACAAAGAAATATTGTTGTTTTAACCGTAGTTCCTTCCCCTGCAAGAGAGTAGCTCAACCAATGAAAACCCATTGCAAGACAGACAAAAACATCTTTCATCAAAGATAATAAGATGCCTCAAAACTGGAAAAAAGAAATAATAATTCAAAAAGGATGTGAGCCTGCGCATAAGAAAAAACAGAGCAATTGAAAAAACAACACGTAAACCACCAATGGTTAAGTGCAAGTATCTAATTAAAGATATTCGTGCTATCCCCTTCATCAATGTGAAATTGGCCTCCAAAGAAATCCAATTGCTTTAAAATACAGGCACTAAAAACAGAGGATAAAGAAACAACATAATAGGAGAGTGAAATTCAATATACACATGCTATTATGAGCCATTTAAAGAGGAAAAGCAATACCTGATATGATCGATCATCAGGGTATAGAACACTACTTATAGTTTCAGCCCTCTGTCTATTGACAACAGCATTAATATAGTCTCCGGTATTATAAGACTCCTGCAAATGACATGGGTTTCAGATAAAGGCTTAAGAATCTTTCAGGTTTTATTAATAAAAAACAAGAAGTGACTCAGCAAGAGAGAATTAAAAATTTAAAAGAACAAAACAAAAACATAGTAACCATTTCCTTTTCTGCAGAAGTAAAATGTGTACCCATGCTATTTTATACTCAGCAAATGAGGGAGCAAGATTTTATTTTATTTTTTGTGGAAAAAAATTTACCTGAACCAAAGTTTTATTTTAAAAATCAAGTTAATATTCTTTCTTTGTCAATTGATCTACACCGGAATAATATCACATGTTTTAACTGTAAAATCAAATGACCCTTAGGAAGGATAGATATTCAACTTAATCAAGATTACCATATCAATTTGATCACTTGGTTTAGCAGCCCAGAGGCGGAGAGTAATAGTATTCCTTGTTCCATGACCAGGTATTGGGTTGTCATAAGCTACAGCTTCAACCTGCCAAAATGGAACCAAACTATTATGCTATAAGTTAAATTCAGGAATCAGCATAAATGTGCTATCATTTAAAAAAATGCAACTCATCCAATTTCAAATAGATATATGAAGCATCCAAACCTAATAAAAGTCAACTAATAGAAAAAGATGAACCATGCAGTCTTGAGTACATGAAGATATTACAATACCGTTTCTCCAGGAAGCCAAACTTTACGTTTTCCTCCATTGAAATTGTCATCTTCCACAGTCCCATAGAACTAATCCATCCAAAAAGAACACAAGTAGATAGTTGATAGATAAGTTCAAGGTAGAAGGATGGTACAGTGGCAGTGCAACATAAACAATAACGAATAAGCAACTTGATTGAGATAGAAATAGGAAAGTACTTGCAAACCTTCACAGGATAAGTTACATGAACTCGTTCTATCTCCCAAGGATTTCCAAAATTCAACCAATAATCAGGCTGCTCATGTTGATAGCCATCCAGTATGACCTGGCGAAACAGCCCATATTGATAGCGCAGTCCATAACTGCAAAAAGGACATGTGTTCCAGAAAATCAATTAACATCTTCCTGTATATGAAACAAAAAATAGTCAAAGAATAGTTATTTAATGGTGTTAAAGCTTTTGCTAGTGTTAGTTAGGCTAGCCAATAAAGTCACCTAGCAACATACCAAGTGTCAGTGGATGAATCCCACTCACACAATCTCAATAGATTTGAGATAAGCAAGGCCAATATCATGGCAATACAGCTGCGTTCAACTTTGGAAATGTTTTAAAGCTTCAGAGAGTTGATGATCACTGTAAGCAAGTAAAAAAGCTTCGTATAAGGAGAATCAGAGAGTAGAGAAATACCCCCATGCAGGATAGTCCATTGTTGCTAGAGAATCCATTTGACATGCTGAAAGACGAGCAACACCACCATTACCCAGAGCAGCATCCCCTTCCTTGAAACATCAACGCAGAACCAAAAAAAAAAAAAAAAAAAAAAAAGATCTATGATTAGAAAAGCATCACTTTGTGAATTTAAAAAGTTAAAAAACACCCTTCACTATTTCAAGGCATGAATTAACTTTATTGGATACTTAAAACATCCCTTAATAATGAGTATCTAAAATATTGTAATTGCTGTATTGACTGAATTCAAATCCACAGTCCAACACAGAAATCCAAAGATCAAACTTGTATCAGTTTCTACAAGGATAAGTAAATTACTAGCTAAATCAATGTGCTCCCACCAAAGTGTAGAAAAGTAAATGCCAAACCAACCTGCTCTGCCAAAACTTCAAACTCAAAACCAAGCTCTTTTAAAGCATCCGCATACTGGTCCCGGATGCCAAGGTTGATGACACTATTTGACAAGGAACGTCCTAATATTCCAATATAAACTGGGTGAATCGTAATTCAAATTCAATAGCAAGCGTTTCAGAAGCAAAAAATGTAACTAAAAAATAAAACACCAACACGGAAAAAACACAGATGAATAATAAAGCAGGGAAGCCAGTGAAATCCTATCACAATATTGAAAAACTAAAGCAAAATCAAACTTCACAGAAAGCTCAAGATTCACATGCAAGATGATCAACATGCCCGCGTTCCTCCAGCACGATAATATTACAAAACAACAGAAGCTAAGAACACCAAAAAGAGCTCCAACATGCTATATTACAATACAACAGAAGCTAAGAACACCAAAAGGAAATCACATATAGTAACAAAACAAATCAATACCCATGAGAAACTCCAGCGACAAGAAGTATATGCGCTTAGGATCTTTCTTCTTGAAATGTATTTGTGTATCATGCCATCTTTCAATCAACCGATCCCTTACACTATGCGCTAAAGCCTACACATTTCACCATTCCAAAAGTCAAATTCACAACAATAATCACTCCAAAAAGAAATTACGAATTACTATTAAAAAAACAAAATCAATCAGCGATCCCAGAGTTCACTCTCTCCGTGTCTTGCCTGCAAGTGGGACCCACCAAAATAACCATCCATGGACCCACTTGCGTGGCAGAGAGCCTGAGTTCCCGCCAAAATTCAAAAGAGCCGTTATTTACCAACCGTAAAAATAAAAAGACACCGTAAAAAAAAACAGAATTAAAAAGACTAATAATGATAGGCATAATAACCAATTAATTAATTACCTGATAAGCTTCAAAATCATCAAAACTAAACCTTGACCTAGCAACAGTATATTCAACATGATCCAAGATGTCTTTTTGTAAACTACTCGGGTCGGATTTCAAAAACCGATCCATTAACCCAAACATCCTCTCCACTCCCACTCTCGTCTCTCCTCCTCCTAATCCACCACTTCTCCTAACCACTACTCCTTTCCCTGTACTATTACTACTCCCCACCTTGACCTCTCCATCTCCACCATCAATCGCATCAAACAGCGCTTTCTTAATCTTCTCCAAACTTTGATCATCCTCAATTCTGTTACCATGTGAATCAGAGACATAAAACGTCTTGATAAAGCACTCTCCTCCTCCTCCGCCGCCTTCATCGAATTCGACGGTGGCTTTTTCGATACGGAGGCCGAGGATTTTGAAGACGCGCGTGATTACTTGGAGGAGACCGATTCGATTGCGAGCGCGGATTACAATTGCGGTAGTGTGAGGATCGGAGGGGTCGTTGTTGCTGATTTCGATAGTGGCTGCGGTGGTGGTGGAGAGCGACTGATTGGTGGAAGCGAGCGTGCGGGAAGTAATATGGGAGGTAACATGGAGGAATGCC
>NW_011499874.1:587604-696188 GCF_000495115.2 Populus euphratica | reverse complement strand
GAATGCCGTGGAAAAGGAGAGTTTGTTAGTGGAAACAAAAAAAGCAGAGGAAGGAGCGGCGGCGGCGGCGGTGCTTGTTGATGGAAATGTGAGTTTTGATTGATATAGAGGGACTGAAATTGCAGACATTTTACTTCTTTCTTTTTTTCTGCACAAGTTTGCAGTTTTTGTTTGGGTGGGTGAGTGAGTATATTTATAGGGTGCTGGGTTAGTGAGTTGTGGAGGAGGATGATGTTCAGAGACTAGAGCTGGATATTTTTAAAATAAAGGGCAGTTAAGTCATAAAGATATACACGTGCAAGTTATATTCGTTTAAAAAGAAGAAGGGATTGATTTGATTTGCGTGGTTTGAATCTCGAGAGTCATGACAAAAAGAGAGAGAGAGCTTTTTCGCAACTTTTCCAGATCTAAGAAAGGGGAGTGAGAAAATAAAGGTGTCTTTGGAGTCCGGTTAAACTGTTCTTTAAAAGTTGTTTAGTATTTTTAAATTATTTTTTTCATGTTAAAAATAAATTATAAGATATAAAAAATATTATTTTAATATATTTATAATTAAAAAAATATTTTTAAAAACAATTTTTGCCAAAGTAACAATATTCTAAATTTATTATAATTGTTTTATGTTATGCTTAAATAAAGGATATCCCCCGCGTCATGCTCGATATCCCCTACCCCATATTTTAAGTGTAACAAAGGATAACTCTAGCTCTGATACCAGGACCAGGACCAGCTTCTCATTTGCCTTTCTTTTTCACTTGATTAAAGACAAAACTCCCTAGGAGATGGAAAAAAAAAGGAAAAAAGAAAAGAGTAACGTGAACTTGCTTTATTGACAAATTTCTGGTAGACAAAACACCATTTAAATAGAATCAAAGGGATGAGAAAACTCATTTTCAGGGCACTTGTACAGATACAATCCACTGCCTCCCTAACAATAATGAATTACAACGCGGATCTACCTAATTACTTTCTACCTCTTCTTTCTGCTATGTATTGCCCTATATATATAGAGAGAGGAATGGAGAGGGGCAATTCACTTTCTTACTTCCCCTATTATACATAAATTTCTGGTTGCCAGTCAAGCTGCACGACAAAAAAACTTTAATGCAGCTCAATACATGACCATCGCAAGCGCATCAGCAATCACTTGAATATCAATATGCTTCAGTCACTGTACTCATCTGAATCTGCATAGTCTAGGCCTTCATCATTCTGCACCCGATTGGCTTCTCGGTCTGACCCGTCACTCATTTCTATGTCCCCCTCTGAATCATCATCTCCCATTGCTGCAATGCCATTAGATGCATCTCCATCATCATCACTCACTTCCACTGAATTCCTGTTCCACCCATTGGAAGTGCCCTTGAATCCTGGCTCCCAATTTCCTTGCTCATATACCTCTTCTTCTACATCATCATCAGATTCTGCCTCTTCCATACTGTTGCTATTATCATCACCCACTGCGTTCAGACTGCCCTTTTTAGCACTCCAATCCTCATCATCCAGGTTTCTGAATGACTTAACATAGCTATTGCGGGCAGCTGTTTTTTTAGACAGGTAGCTCATGGGGGCAGCAACCGTGTTGGTCATCCGACCAAGCAATGGCTCCTTGGCAACCGTCTTTTCCACTCTCCTCATCCGACCAAGCATTGGCTCCTTGGCAACCGTCTTTTCCACTCTCCTCTTCCTAACTGTCCGACGGCCCCGACTAGATGCTTGCAAATTTGTTTTTCTACCCTGTTGCCTTGGACCTTGATTCAAATTCTGAATTCCCCTAGAAGAACTCTGCCTGCCTGTATCAGATTTTAAACCAGGTACCCTTCTCTGCCACTTTGTAGCAAGTCCTTGATCATGCCCCCCTCGTCCACGTTTATAATTGCTACGCTTACCACGTAGATCAACAATCTCTTCTTTATTGTGCTCTTCTAGCTTTACATCTTTTATTTCAACCTCTTCATTCTTAAGGTCAGAATATCTTGATGGAAGTTTCTGCATGAGAAAAACCAGGTGCATAATCAAAATCACAATCAAAACCAAAACATCTTTCCTATCAGTGATCACCTGAAATTTTCTACAGTGCCACTGGCAGATTCTCTCCTCTTTTTTAACTAAATGTGTGGCCCCAACTTGCCCACAAAAGGCAATCATTCCAAGCATGGGCTTGAAACTACTCTTCCCCCAACCAAGTATATGGGTATAAACTGCCTCAGAACATGTGGGATTATACCTTCCCTTTAAAACACTCAAAAGACCAGCCCTTTTAGGCTTTTTGCAAGAGTTTGCAATCAATTTAAACTTGGAAAAAAAAAAAGTGATGCCAACCCACCTCCCCCTCCCTCCCTCCCAGACACACGCACGTGAGCAAGCGTGCGCGCGCACATAGACTATTGCAGTAAATGAAACAGAAAAGGATCAAAAGAGGAGGGAAAAACTAACTGACCATATATACTTTGACCGACTTGTCTGTAGAGGGTTCAGGTTTCTCATTCTTTACATAAATAATAGATGCATCTAGCTCAAAAAGCCTCAGGGCCACAGCTGCACTGGTTTTTGGCATCCATGGAAGTAGAGAAACTGATCCCAGACTAGCAGAATCACGTGCTGCACTTCCTGATGATGCAGAGGGGCCCAATAATTCCTTAGTTGTCTCAAAATTTGATGACAATCTCTCTCTTTTTATGGCACTCTCGAACACAGTCAATCTCTGCGATATGAAATGTAAAATAAGCAAAAACATCCCACCATACACACAAGACAGAAACATGAAACGAGGAACATAATATGCTAGTTGTGCTACTGGCTAGGTACAAATCATAACAGGCTACTAGCTTGGTACAAATCATAAGATGGGCACAGGCACGCTTGTCCACGTAAGAGCACATTAGCGCAAAGCAAATTTTAATCCATGCAGATATATTGAAATCCATGGTCTTTTATAGCCTCCAGGGACAGAACTTCAGCAAAACAATAACAGGGCAACAGCCTTTTTGGGTCTATTATACCATGTCATGACTTTTTTATCGCAAGATGTGATTGTGTACTGCATTAAGGAGCAATGAATGCATGAAAACAATGCAGCAATGGAAACTGGAGAAAATCATTATACATGATTCCTCTATATATCAAAACCAAATTCAGATTATATGCGAGGAAGTAACGAACAGTGGTACATACCTCCATAGATGAAGCCTGCATACCCATGAAATATTTGAAAAATACAAAACATTGTTGGAATAACAGGATGTTTTCTCTGAGAAAATGAATGAAAAAATGCTTCCCCCACCCCATCATTAACAGAATAAAACAACAGTAATAGAAGCAACAAAACAAATCTAAGATCATCACTATTTAAAATAAATTGATTTGGCATTACATATTTATGCCAGAAATGGAACAGGAAAAACACAGATTTAGCATGGGTGTGTGTGTGTGCAAGTAAAATTTTAGCAATGTGTAAGATGTTGAGAACCTGTAGGAGCTCCTCAGTTGATGATGACATTATCAACTTCATACCCCAGTCCTTCCTGTGGATATCCATCCAAAATGACTCAAGAGCTTCCTGTGGAACAGATACCTGCCAACTCAAAAGTGAAAATATATGGGTCAACATGATTAGAAGTTATCAATGCTTAGAACCCAGAATCTTAAGAAAATATTTTCCTCGTATTTTTTTAATTGCTAAAAAGAATTGGGAAATCAAAATTAAACTGTAATATGAAAATGTCATTCCAACCTCTATGGAGCCTAATAGCGCTGTCAGCAACCTGATTCCTAGTGGTGAACAAGAATCAAAAGCACGTGCATTTCCAGGATCAAACCTTTTCTCTTTGCATTGAATCTCATGTTCAGCAAAATCAAAATTCTTGTTATCAACTTTAAATGTTTGGTGGCAAGAAAGACAGTGCGTGTCTTCAGAGAGATAAGAGCTGAAACACAGGTTACAGGTATCCAATAACTGCTCACATCTTTTCTTCCCAAATTTCATGGCACATAATGTTGAGGAATTGAAGCAGTCTTTCCACAGCCAGTTCTGAAAATCCAGGTACCTTTTCAAAGCACCCTTCTTCTCTGCTGAATTTCTTCCAAGCTCAATTCTAAACAATGAAAAAGTATCAAAAGTATCTGAGCTGGAAACACAAAACATACTGCTAGGGTCATCAATGTCAGCTGGGAAATTACTGCTGTCTGTTTCAGCTTTTTTGTTTTCATCTGTTGTTCCACTTTGGCACACAATGTTCGGAGACCTCAAGTTCCTTTGTACATTTTCTTTGAAAGAAGACTCAATCTTTTGCAACATTATACGCAAATGAGATTCCCTAACCCCACGAGTATCCAGAGATGACAAAAGAGTATCAAAGGCCTGAACAGAAAAGGTGTTGAATATGGTGTCAGTGAATGCTGCAAGGCATCAACCAAAGAACAAAAAATAACCATATCACCCAAGGAGGTTCATACTCTCATGCAATCAATCATGAGAGGTAAAGAGAGCCTGGTTTTTCATCAGTATAGAGATGATTTTTCAGCTCTAGCAAACAAGGAAAAAGTGGAGTATTTCTTGCTTTTAATGCCAGGACAACCTCTAAGGAAACAGCCAACAGAAAGCTAAGAGATAAGAAAACATGTGCTTCCACTACAAGAGGTGATTATATATTATCTCTAAGATTAAAACTATATGCTTCCCCTGGAATGGTGGAAAAGCACTAATTATCCCCCAGATGATTTAATAATGTCCCATCATTGTGAAGCCACATTAAACCAAAACACACCATCATCATGTCCAAACCACCCTGCCCCCTCCCACTAGGTAAAATTAATATAGTTGACATTATTCAGATTTTGCCTGCAACTAATATATCCATGGTCGTTGTGGATAATTGGTGTTATTCATCGACTAAAGAACCTCATTTTAACTCTAGCTTTAAAAGTCAAAACAAATATTAATATTTTTTTACCATGGGTTCTTAGATATTTTTCAACAGAGATTGCAATCAAGATATAAATGCATAAACCACAACGAGAGAAATTACCTCTTCTGAATCAATAACTCTCCAATTGCCGTCATGCAGTTCTACAAAGATCCTACCAGAACAAGGATCATTTCTAGAAGCAGATGCCACAAACTGCCAGTATCTATTACGTCTGCGATCTTGGCCAAGAGGCAAGGACCTGTAAATATACATCTCTTCCGCTAAGTGGGTTACATAAGCTTTCAATTGTGAACGTGACCTTTTTGAAGCATATCCATGCTGCTGCACTGAAATGTTATCTGGATTCATGGAAAGATCTTGAACAACTAAGGCTTTTTCAGAAAGAACACTGCTTAAGTGATTCTCTACATTTTCTGCCAAAGCTTTCTGATCCTCAGCATTACTTGGAGATGCTTCCTTATTTTTGCTATCAACAAGAACCAACGGGCTTCGGCTGCCTTCCACAGCAGAACTAACGACTTGTGTTTCAACTCTGCCCCCAGTTAAAGATGGAAAATCTAATTTACTGATGAACTCTTTTTTAAACCGACTTCTATCTAACTGCGCCTCAGCCCACATTTGTTTTTTAAGAGCATTTGCAGCTTCCAAACGATCCTGTAAAACTTGCTATTAGTTACAAGGAGAACAACTAACAGCTTCCTGGGATGAGAGTGATTTAACATTTAACAAAATGAAAAGGAGCTTTTACCTCAAGAACAGCACGAATGGAATTCCCTTCATTCGCAATACCAACTAATACAACAAGAGCATTAAGACGCTCTTCGACACTGAGATGAGAATATTCCCCTTCTGTGAGTCCCTGAATCCATGATTCACCTGACTTGCTTTCATCGATTTCAATATTTTGTCCATCTCCATTATTAGTCCCCTCATCTTTATGAGTAACACACTGCTCGATGATAATGGGAGTCATCACATCCTTTGGACCATTCAGAGAGAAAGTTGAGAGACCTTTCTCAGACTCATTTTGTACAGTTAATGAAACATCATTACCAACTTTATATTTTCCACTCACTGACAAAGTATTTAATTTACTAGAAGGGACAGTGCTTTTGTTAGCACTCAATGGAGTAGCTAAATCATCAACTTCAGGATCCTCATCAACATCACCTTCAGAGTCTTCATCTCTTTCAACATCATCAGCAACTTCTCCACCTAAAAATCCATTTTCAAATATTCTAATTTTCTTTCTGGCTTCTGCAAGTATTGCCTCAGCATCAGCAGGATCCTTTCTGAAAGCTGCTCTTACACAATATGTTGAAGGAGCAATTCTTTCAAAAAGCTTTTGATCCCTTGTCAAAGCTACAGAAATAGATGCCTCTGGCGTCTTGCTTGTTGTCAGGTCTCGAAGTCCAGATTTCTGTAAGCAAAGGAGACAAGGAAATATCTGTAAGCAAAGGAGACAGGTAAAGAAAACACAGTGGGGAAAATTAATGTTGGCAAACAAAAGAACTCACCTGAATCTTGTCTGCAAGTTCTAGCACTGTTAATCCTTTGCTACCTTCAAGAGAAAGAACATGAAAAGCTGCAAACTTAACAGTTCCAGGTGTCAACCGATGCCTAGACTTTCTAGGAAGCAATAAACCCTTTTCTCGCATTAATGCAAATGCATTTTCAGCTGCTGATCCGTTGCGTATAGTAGAAATGATATCTTCACAATCCTTAACCTGCATCTGAAAATACAATCATCTGTGAGTACGAGAAGGACAGAGCATAAAAATAATAATCGGTCAGCAAACATCTTATTATACAAAATAACACGCTAAGAAAATGTGGTGACAGTTACCATCTAGATTGAACATGATTGATATCACACCAAGTTATTTGACAAGTGTTGAAACATAATGAAGCTCAAAACTCACCAAGAAACATTTTATGTATGACACTAAATTGATAAAAAACATTAAAAAGTTATCTATCTTAGGAGGGAAAATTTAGAGACAATCATCCTTTCAGCATTTTTTCATTAAATGTCTGCTTCTCAGGATCCAATCATGGAACTTTATAGCTGAAAACCTAGTGCACCAAGGAAGACTCATGTCATTTATTTGATGAGTTAGTTATAAAGGCACAACAAAATCCTGAAGAATCCTAAACGCCAAATAGTCCTAATAATAATAATAATAATGAACTCGCTCCTAAAAGGCAGATATATCCTAATTAACAAATTCACATTATATAACTACTCCCATTAAGTGCAGTTTCAGCATTCCATTTTATTGACTGCACTATTCCTCCTCTCTTTAGTTATGTATCATTTTATTAATAACTCCAATGAAAAAGCTTCAATCTTTTACTTAATGTGCTACCCAAATATTTTGCCTATTTCTACCTTTCTTCCAAGTTTATAGCAAGACATCAATTATGTCATTCCAAATGTTACTGCTCTGGTGTACAAGACCAGTTTCAGTTGGCATATATATGGCACATTAAAGGAGCTAAAGCAGGGAGAGCATGGAAGAAAAAAAAGAAATGAAGACAAGGACAAACCTCATCAATATCGCCCAAACCAGTCCATGTTGCATTCCTTTTCCTCAACTGTGGCCCAAATCCTGCAGACAATGCCAATTGCCGGAGTATTTCGGGCCACGTTAATGGATTTAAGTGTTGCTGCCAGTTGCGTATATCAAAACCCCATGTATATGCCTAATACATTGGAGTAAAAGTAAAAAATGATTAAGCATCAACTGAAAGGATATCATGCCAAAGAATACCAGTAAACATGTCCATGGAGCAGAGCTTACCCCTTGAACAATTTGTGGATGTCCACCTTCAGGATTGGCTGTATAATATTGATTTATTCCTAATCCAATAGAAGGCGTCCTTGCAACATCTTCAATGTCTTTTATTATTAACTTTAGAAGAGCAACATGTAATTCACTGAGCAATCTTGAATCCTAAAATCAACATAGTATAAAAATCAACTGAGAGGAAGAAGCATAAAATGAAGTTAGACAAAACAAAATTGAGACATGAAACTCACATAGTCATGGAAAGCTTGAACAAACTCATCGAGTGTAAATGGCCATAACCCAAGAACATCAGCAAAAGCAATAAAAAATCTCCAGACCTGAAAAAGATAAAGATTTTGGGACCCCAAAATAAAGACAAGAGAGTATTAACATTATCAAAAATTATCTGGATCAACACAACAAGCATAGAGAAGCAGTATAGAAGAAAGCATAACTTTTATGATTTTTTTTTTTCATTTTTATGAAGTTAAAAAGAAATAAGCAGTGAAAAATGAGCCAACTAGAAGTTATCAGAATTTCATTAGTGGGACTACAATTGAACCTAATGAATCACATCATCATCGGCTAATCATGGATAGATAATACATATCACAGTTCAAGAAAATAAAAGGTGAGTTTTAGGACATACCATCAGAAGATTCCCGATATTTTCAGAATCCAACCAAGGTTGAAATCCAAAGGGTTTTTTTAATTGCACGGACTCAGATGGGAATGTGATCAACAAGTCTGGAGCACAAAAATTTGTTTTTATAACTAATCAGAAAATGTAAAACAAACAAACTTCTAACTGTCCTATTTCAACAGAAAAATTAAGTTATTCTTTTTCAAAATGTCTGACTTCAGATATCATTACCTCTGAATGAATTGAGGTTTTGCAAAGTATCATAGTTGAGGTTAACTATTGAGGCTAAGCCTTTGCTTGCAGCAATCAATTCCATGAGTTCTAGCTGTTCATCCTCAATAAGATCCAAAGAGTCTTTAGCAATCTTGCGTGCAGTAGCTTTCTCCATGGCAGCTTTGCGTTTCACTGCCTCTTTCTCCCTACGAAGCTCTTCTTTTTGTCTTCTTTTCTCGGCCTTAAAAATAAACAAGAAGAACAAAGAGATGGTTGGGATACTGCTATCTAAACATTAAAAAAAAAAATACCTTAAAGCTCGGAATAATGGACTCGAAACTCACTCTCAAATACTCTTTCTGCATAAACTTTTCTCTTCGCTCAAGTTCACGTTTTTGCTCCCGCAGTAATCTCTCCTCCTCTCTTTGTCTTTCACGCATTAACCTCTCTTCTTCTTTTCGTCTCTCACGGTCATGCCTTTCCATCTCTTTCCTCATTCGTTCTTCATTCTGAAAATGCAAGTTCAAACATCTGAATCAGATGAAAAAAATACTACATCAGCAATTCGAGACTGATAATATGGTACCTTCCGCCTTAAAATATCTTGTTTCTCAAGCTCTTTGCGCATCCGATTCTCATATGCCTCAACATCCCTTACAGTTCTTGGTTCCTCAATCTACAAAAGGCAACCACATATATAATTACCAATCCATGATTAAAAGAGAGAGAAAACAAAAATCTCTTGAAAAGGATACCTTGCGTTTCCTTTCCAACCGCAGCTCAGTATCATGGTGGAAGGTTTGTGCATCAGAAAAGACATTTGGATTTTCTGGTCCCATAATAGGATGACTGTTAGATTGAGCACTTGTTCTATTGTTTGCAAAGGTGTCTCGTTGCAGGAGATAGTCATCATCCCTCTGAGGTGATGAAAAAGCATGCACCCTCTTGTCTTGTTGAGACATAAGGCGAGCACGTGATATTTGGCCTGCACCAAAAGGTGAAGCTCTTCCCCTCAAAGTATCAACTAGTGAATCGTGATAAGGAGATTGAGTAAGTCCATGAGCATCAGATCGAATACCGGCATGATCCTGGAAAAAAGTGGTGCTCATTAGTAGCCTTTACAGAGGCCTAGGATAGAATTGCTATTCAGAGTTTAACCAGTATGAACTAGGCGAAATACAAAATCTACACTTAGATGCCCAGCATTTACATGGGAATGCATGCATCATATCATTCTATTGTACCAATCATAAATATAAGAGTCAGCTTATGGAATCCAGTACAGAAGTGGAGTAATCTCCAAGAAAAGCAATGGAGAGAACTAGCTATAGAAACTTGACAGATATGCAAGAAGGTCAGTTCCATTAGGTCGATAATAATAAGATGCAGCCTTTTTTCCACAGCCTTCAGGCTGTCACATATTATCCTTTTGCATTTTTAAAGAAGGATGGTGTTTTTTTTTTGTTAACTGTTAATTACAGGCTGTTACTATCTTTTAATGATTTAGCTATAAAGAGAAAAGCAAGCCTCATCTTGATCTAAGAAATGTTTTTTCAAGCCTCATCTTGATCTAAGAAATGTTTTTCAAAAAAACAAAAAAAAACCGCGATACCAAGAACTTGGAAGGGGAAAGAAAATGAAAGTTCCCTAGTTTAATGAAGACTGAACATTTAGATGCTGATAGGCTGATGATAGCACATCAAAGTATCTAAATCATATTGCAGTTCTATAGCATACAAGGAAATATCACAAACACCACAAAAATAAAAGAGAGAGATGAGGAATTTAAGAAACCACCTTGCTTGATTTGGCATCATGTCGCTCATATACTTTGTCCTCATAAGAATAACCCATTCGCTTCTGTTGTTCAGTAATAGATGCTGCATGTGATTACCAATAAATTTTTAGCAGATGCGATCCCAACATCAAAAAGAATAAAAATGTCACATGTCAATGTTAAACAGTCAAAATTGCATTCTAACATGAATACATTCTGGAGAGAAAATTGATCCCTTTTCCACATTCATCAGTGAATGAATAGCCATAAACAGGATAACTAGGCAAGTTTTAACTTTAATGGACCATGTGATCAGAAATGCCTAGGTATTCACTCTCCAATTAAACATCAGTGACTATAGTAGCATGAACTTATCACTGTGGTAGCATGAAAAAATCAGTATCTAAATATAGTACAAGTGCAGTTCAGTTGTTCATTTCAAACAACAAAAAAACAAATAAATAATTATCCTAGTTAATACAGTTTCATTTCAAAATTTCTAATCAGCATAATTTTTAATCAGTGCAATTTAGTTGTAAATATGGTACAAGTGCAGTTCGGTTGTTCATTTCAAACAACAAACAAACAAACAAATACAAAAACAGGAGAAATTAGCACCAAAAAGGCATGAATAAAAGAGTATCCATGAGGACTAAATATTTTTCTTTGCTCAAAATTGAATTCACGTGACATGCCAATGCTCATCCCACCTCATTTCAAAAATAACCATTACTAAGATATCAAGCAATTAAAACTATGGCATTGTTAAGATAAGTTAAGTAGCATGACCTATGGGTGTCCCAAACGCATCAGGTGGCAAAGGATCAAACTCCATTCCAAGAATTGGCCCATCCTCCCTCAATGGTTCCCCAAGCTGCGCCTCCACACAGGCAATAGCTCTAAGCTCCATAACAGACTGTGGTGATGAATCGTAGTACCTTCTCATCGTATGCCCATCATCTAAAATCACTTTCCTTGACTCTGAAAGTGGACTAGAGCCCGAACCAGACCCAGACCCATAGTCACTTCCATTCTCAGCCCCTACCCTCATATCCTCCAAAGGAGACTCGAGCAATGGTGCTGTATTCCGCTGCTTCTTTACTGGAGTCTCCTTTTTGTCCTTCAACCTCCTGTGGCAAAACCACATCTGCAACTGCCTATCAGATAGTCCTAATTTCTCCGACAATTCTGCCCGCATCTCCTCTGACGGATATGTCTCAGCTGATGAAACCAGCAATAGCAAACAAGAATCAACAAACAAAAAAAAAACAAACATGCTGATACGCGCGCGCATAATGCAAGAAATAAATAAATAATAATAGCTAATTATTGAATGAAAATCATACAAGATCCATGCAAAAAAAAGAAAAAAAAAACAAGTGAAGTAAACATATTACACATAAATCTAGAGAAGAAACTAAGCATCTATAATCACTAACACGAAAATTAACTAGTTATGAGATTAAAATTGCCAAAAATTTCAAAATTTCAACAAAACTAACAAGCAACTAAGCCTCTTCATTGAATAGCACATAAAAATTAGCAGGAATCCAAGCTTACACAGAATCACAAACACAAAGAAATAGAGAAAATCCAAGCCAGAAGAGATCAAAAGCAAACAAATCAAATCAAAACCGGGTAAACATAAAGAGAGAATGAAGGAGTGTACGGACTGGCATAAGCTTTCTCTAGGGTTTCAAGTTGGAAAGGAGTCTTCATCTGTCGTTTAGGCTTGCTTTGTCCTTCATTGGAGCTCACCACGTTGTTCTTCGATCTGTTGTGTTGTTCTTCGTCAGAATTGGCGTCCATCCGGAATCGCGATCGTAAAGATTAGGGTTTTCAAAACAGAAAACGAGAGAGGAAGAGAGAGGACTGATTTGGTTTACTTTTTTCTCTCTCTAATATCGTGAGGGTCAAGGCCCAGAGAAGAAATTAACATTACTCCTCCTCCTTTTTAATTTGTTTATTATCTTTAAGAAATAAATTGAATCCGAAAATAATATTGACAAACGCCGCGTGACGAAAAGAATTGAACGATCCTCCTCTGAGAGAAAAGGAAAGGAGTGATAATAAGAAAAGGTGAAAAATAGGCAACAAAAAATGAAAGAAAGAAATCAAAAAACATTAACAACGAGAGAACAACAAAAACAAAATAGTCCTTCTTGACTCCATTTCCGATTCCCATTTTTATTTTTTTTACTGTTTTTATTATTATAATTATTAGTATTATTATTATTCTTATTTGATTTTTGTGCTTTAAGTGATGCTGGCAGGAAGAAACGGGTTTTTTTTTTTTTTTGGTAACACTAACAACATCCTTTTTGTTTGGAACATGTTTTATGTTCGTCGTTCGTTCATTCGCTTTTCCTCCTCTGTGCTGCCTCTTCTTTTTTTTTACTTGGTGGTCAACTTGTCAATGCACAGTAACACTTTGTATTTATTTATTTTCCCTGTTTAGGCCTTGGAATAGTTCTTTTGTTTTTGTTTTTCTTTTTCTTTTTTAGAAAAGATTGATGGTTTCTTTGCAAAGAGGGATGGGATCGTGGGATGTTTGGCTGTGGCTGGGTTCTTGCTTCCTTCCTCGTTGAAGAGTTCCTTGTTTTTGCTTGTGGACGTGAGCTCGATTGAGCCTATGGGATCTTTGGGTGAGTCAATCATTTTGACATTTTTAGTTTGTGTTTATGGTGGGCCCTTTTCTTTTTCTTGGTTCTTGGGCTGGGTTCACGGGGTTCGGCTCGCGTGGGCCTCGGTCTTACTTCTTTTTTTAATTCTCCTTTGTTCGTATGCTTACGAAATGAAAAATAGGATGCCACGAAGACAAAGGAAAATAAGTTCTGTTTGTTTGGTAATCTAACGTACGAGAGGAAAGAGCGTGTGTATGAACAAAACAAAATCAGTTAAAGAACCGGTTGTCCTAATAAATAAACCAATAGGGTCCTCTAACCAGCCAATAAAGATTATTTTGGTCCTCGCATAAAGAATTTTCCATGTAGAATACAAATATAAGTTATGGTGACATGGAGAGTTTCCATTCATATATATAGTCTTTACTAGTTAGTGTATTTGTGCTTTTGTAGTCTAAATTCTCTTTTTATGTTCATGTATTTTGGTTTTATAAATATATATATTTTTATTATTAGTATGGTTTATTGAATAAAAATTGAAGGTAATTGAATTAAATATTCGGAAAAATTCTAGTGATTTGTAATAACGATGAAAAAATGTATCTCTTGAGTTAAGACTTCCTTTTTTATTTATTTATTTCCTTTTTACATAACATGCCTTTTTTTATCAAAAACATTATTTTTTAAATAAAGATTTATCATAATCTTATGGTTCTATGGTTTTAACAATAACAATTATGATTCTATAGTTTTAACATGAATGTACTAAAAATACAAAAAATAATAAATTTAAGAAAATTCTATAAAAATAATATAATAAAAAATAAATATTTGATTTGCATTAAATATTCATGGCCTATTTAAAAAAAAACAATTCTACATATTATATTCATATATAATTATTAAAAAATTCATTGTTAAAAGCTCTAATATTATTTGAAAAATATGGCATAATCAAATAATTCTTTTAATAAATCTTTTTTAACAAACATTGCAATTAAAAAACAATGAAATTATAAAAAAAATTAAGGGCCACCTTTTTTAAAAAAAAAAAAAAAAGAGGCCTACAAAAGCAATATAATAAAAATAACAAAATAAATATTTTATTCGTATTAAGTATTCATAAGAAATTTCTTAAAAGCAAATATAAATATTAGATTTATATATAATTATTCAAATATTTATCATTAACTTCATCATAAAAAGTTCTAATATTATTTGAAAAATATTGCATAATCAAATAATTATTTAAATATAATTTTAATGGACTTACTTTCTAAGAATCTTGCAGAAAACAAGAGTATAAAAGACCTCGTCCTGTATAAAATATTATTTAAAATAAAAATTCAAGTTAACATGTTTTTGAAAGAGAGTATTTATAATTCACAAAGTAAACTACACTATAATTAACTAATGTGATATGTCAAAACCCAATTAAAAATGACCATGACATGAATATAATATAAATAACTAGGCTGTTGAAGTCTACAAAAGAAAATCTGATTAAATATAATTTTAATGGACTTACTTTCTGAGAATCTTGCAGAAAACAAGAGTATAAAGGACCTCGTCCTGTATAAAATATCATTTTAAATAAAAATTAAAGTTAACATGTTTTTGGAAGAGAGTATTTATAATTCACAAAATAAACTACAATATAATTAACTAATGTGATATATCAAAACCCAATTAAAAATGACCACGACATGAATATAAAATAAATAACTAGGCTGTTGAAGTCCACAAAAGAAATCTGGAAAAACCCACCCTTGGATTTACAAGTGTGTTGCCGACTTGCATCCTTGGAAAGTAGGAATTATTGCTGGCGACCTTGACACATGGGGAAAGCGACTTGCGTTATCCCTATGAAATATGGAAGAGCTTGATAATTAATTATCCTAAGCTCCTGTCCTTTAAAAAAAAAAAAAAAAATTCTTGCATAAATAGTAAGCCCCAACCGATGTTTCCTTAACAAATAAATAATTAGCTGTCAATTATGAATCCTTCTTAGATTAGGATTCCTTGCCAAGATAAACTCTAATTTTGATGCGTATAGAATAAGAAAGTTGGGAGTTTAAAAATCCATAAATCAAAAGAAAAGATAATCATAAATTAATTGTAAAAATAATATAATTCGTGTATAGTAGTTTTTGTACTTTATTATAAGGATTTTCTAAATTAATATTGCTACTACATTTTAACCTTCTAGAAATCAAGTCTTATAAAATTTTATGATAAAATTTTAATTTAATCTAACAATTAAATCAAAAATTATATTTGTTAGATTAAAATTACACCTTAAAAAAAAAAAATCTAAAATCCTTATGTGGATCACATTAATCAAAGCTTTATTGAAATTTTAAAGTTTGTCTTAAACCAAATATTTTAAATTAGCACATGGAATAATATCTTTTTAATTGTCTTGACCTTATAATTAGCGTAATCAATACGGCTGATTTATCCTTTCATAGTACTTGTTGGGTCTCATCAATATATATTGATTTCCTTACAAATAAAATTGAGGAAAGGAATCTATATATTTACTATTATTTTTAAAGTCAACATAATCAATAATCCTAGACAGTGGTAGGTTGACACTAATATCACAAGACATATATACATTAAAAAGAGGATATTTTTTATTTTTAAGGAAATAAATGAAGAAAAAATAAACTTAAAAAACTCATCAACCTCCAAGTTATTAGGTGTTGGAAAGTTTATACTAAAAATGATCTCTAAAAAACTGTTCAATCTCAATAATATGCCTTTTATTCCTGACATTATAAAGAATTTAATGTCTGACTTGTTATTGATTAGAAGTAATTTTTAAATGTCTTTGAGATAATAAATTTACAATTTCTAACAATGATATATTTGTAAAAAATAAATATCTTTACAATTACCTCTTTAACAAGTATATGATGGCCATTGTAATAATATATGAGAATAATAATAAGATTCTGTTTGTATTAATGTGATATATGACATCACATGTTAGGTCACATGTTAAAATATAAATTATTATCAAGTATGGTTTTTTGAGAAAAACAAAAATTATAAGGTTCATGTAGAATCAAAATTTACAAAACTTTCTCTTCAAACAATTAAAAAAATAGTAAATCTCTAAATTTAATTCAGTTAGATATTGGTGATTTAAGGTTTGTATAAATTAGAAAAGAAAAGAGGTATTATATTGCTTTTTATAAATAATTGCACAATATAATACTACATTTGTTTGCCCATGAACAAAGATAAGGCTTTTGAAATGTTTAAATATAACAAGAAAATGAAGATAATAATAAGTGATAGAATTGGAGAATACAAATCACTATTTAGTAAATTTCATTCTTAAAATGGTAACTACCACTTTTTATTCACCACGACAAAATAATACTACAGAATATAAAAACCGAACACTTAAAAATGATAAGTTCGGAAGTACCTCAAAACTTTTAAAGGGAGCTAATTTCAACTACTAGTTACATGATTAATAAAGTACTTTATAAATTTTTAGAAAATATATCATATAAATTATAGAGATTGAGAAGACTTTCCAATAAATACCTTAAAATTTAGGTGTCTTATAGAAGTGGTAGCACATGATCCTAAAAAGAATAAGATATGACTTAGAATTGTGGATTGTGTATTTATTAGATATGTTTATAGTAACAATGTATATTGATTCGTTGTTCACAAATCAAGTTTTAATGATATTCATCTTAATAAAATTATAGAATCTAGAAATATTACATTCTTTAAACATGTGTTTTCATTGAAGGAAGCACAAGAAAATTGTAAAAAATAATTGAGGTTGGCTCAAACAATCATCATCAATTGAAAAATAATGAAGTTAAGCCTAAAATGAGTAAAAAGACAAGAATGATTAAAATGTTTAGTTCTGGTTTTCTAACATACTTATTAGAAAATAAATCTGATATCTACTCTAAAGCAATATCATGTCTTAAAACTTTCTATAAGAATAAGGTATTCAATAGTAAAATAAAATTCATCATAAATGATTATACATTAGAACTGGTGGATATTCCTTCCGGAAGTAGACCATTAAATCACATATAGATCAATAAAAGAAAGATAAAAGATGATGGTGCTATTAACATATATAAAGCTAGACTTATTGTTAAGAGACTTCAACAACAAGAAAATGTGGATTATTTGACACATGTTTACTCGTGTTAATAATAACTTTCATGCAAACATTAATAACTATTAATGTTATTAACAAATTTGAAAATATCTAATAGATGTAAAAACAACTTCATTAAATGATTATCTTGATCAAGAGGTTTATATAAAATAATTCGATGAGTTGTTGTTAATATGCAAGAAAAGAAAGTTTATAAGCTTGTTAAATTATTATATAATTTGAAGTAAATACCCAAATAATGGCATGAGAGAATTAACAAAGTTATGTTGTTAAATGAGTTCAAAATCAACGAAGTTAATAAATATATTTATATGAAAAATATAAATAAAAGTTATGTTATTGTATATCTTCATGTAGACACTATGCTTATTTTAAACAACAATGATTTTATGATCAAGTCTACTAAAAAAATATTAACTAATAATTTTGACAAGAAAGGCTTGGGTATGACATATGTCATGTTAGGAATAAATATTTATAGGACATATAATGGATTAGTGTCGTTTCAATTTCATTATATTGAGAAAATTTTCAAAATTCTTTTTAAAAGTGACAATAATATTGTAAAAACATAAATAGACATAAATAGATACTTGTTAAAAAATAAAGGTAAGATAATAAACTAACTAAAATATTTTTAAATAATTAGGAGTTTGATATATATTATGAACTATATAATGTCTGATATTGCATATTTAGTTAGCAAACTTTGTAGATGTACCAATTATTCAAGTTCAATCATTAAAAAACAATAAAAAAATTTAAATATTTCAGTTACACCTTGTACTATGAGTTATACTATATTAATTACCAACAGAATAGAAGGGTAAAGTGATTTTAATGAGATATCCAACACTAATGATTTGAAATCAATTAATGGATGTCTCCATGCTTGATGGAGTTGCAGTGTCATGTAAATCCTTTAAGTAAACATGTATTATAAGACCCATAATAGAATTAAAGTTTAAAGCTCTCAATAAAACTAGTGAGGAGACTAAATGACTTCAAAGTTTCTTGTAAATATTTCAAATCAGACAAAACTAGTTCCAATAATTTATGTCAATTGTGATAATCGGTCTACAATTGGAATGATCTAAAGTAACATGCTTAATGGCAAATTTAGACATATACATCACATACATGACATCGTTAAACACTTGGCCTTAAAAAAATATTTTTATTGACCATGTAAAATTAAAGAAGAATATTATGAACTCGCTAACCAAGTGTTTATTAAGAAAGCTTGTGTATAATTCATCGAGAAGAATAAGCTTAAAGCATTTCAATATGAAAGAATATAACAATAGTAATCATATCTAATTAATTATAGATTCTAAAATTTAGGCTCAAATGTAAAACTAAGTCATACAGTATTTTTACAGTACCTAGAAATTATTATTTCTTACTTATTATACGATAAAATAGATGTTATCTATAATGTGATAAATGATGGATTGTGTTCTTATTTATTTTTATATATTGTTATATCAAATAGAGTATAGTTGAATACTTTTAATGAAAATTCATTTATATGAATGAGAAATATAATTATTTTTTTAGAATTTCGATAAAGATTGAATTATTTAAAGTACTTATAAATTTAAGAGTTATTCAAGTAAAAAAAATTACTTAAAAATGAGAATCATAAAAACTATCTAGATAGAAAATTATATAAATATTATTGTATTGATTTATAAAAAAGATTGAATAGTTCAAAATCTCATATCTTTTTTTAGCAGAGTGAAATGCAATAATATTTTACTAAAAATGGCTTAAACCCAAAATTCATTTATTCCATATAAAAAAATCAAGAATATCTTGTAGTTTATTTAGTAGAAAGTTAAAAGGTAAAAAACAAACCTAAGCTAAGTAGTATGCAAAGTTGTATGGGTTGAACCCACGTATGTATCCTCAACTTGGGCTTAAGCTTCGAGCTTTTAAGGTCTTTGGTCCTAAATTGAGTTTTTTATGCTATCATATTCTGATTTTGGATTTGGGTTTCTTAACCCAAGTCTAGAAACACAATTCGGAGGCAGAGATGTCACGACTGGACAGGGCTCTGTTCAAGTACAAAGTGATGTCTATTGACACCGAATTTCCTAGCTCCATACGCGATCCACCGAGAAATGGGTCTGAGACAGAGAGATACAAAGACTTGAAGTTCAACGTTGATGTTCTCAAATGACCCCATTGGATATCACATTGTCGGATGAGAGGGGCACTAGTTTTGATGCATGGGAATTCAACTTCTATTTCGATATTGCCGAGGATTTGTGTGTTTTTGAGTCCGTGGAATTCTTGAAAAAGAATGGTTTGGGCTATGACAAATATGCAAGGGAAGGTATTTACACATCCGGGCTGTTCTTGCAAAACACAGGGATGTGTTCTGGGTTACTTCTCATGGCCTGCATGATCTAGCCTAGATACCGGGGTTGGTCACCCATTGCATTGCCCTCCTTGGCACTGAATTCGACAGAGTTGTGGATCTCAAGTACATGACCAGATTTTGTGAAGGGCTCTGTGGTGGTTAATTGGGTTTGTCCAAATTGGCTAGCATATTTGAGGATTGAGAGTGAGGGTGGAGCACACCAAGCAGGATTAGATAGTTTATTGACCATTGATTTTTTTTAAATATATTTTCAAATAATAATTTTTTATTTTTTTAAAATATTTTTAATATCAGCACATAAAAATAAAATAAAAAGAAAATTAAAAAAAATAAAAAGGATAGTTGAGTTATTTTTTAAAATTAATTTTGATCTTGGTACATTAAAATAATATATAAATATAAAAAAAATTAATGTAATAAAAATTAAAATTTTTATACACAACAATTCACCACAATATCAAACTGCCTTTAAGTTAAAAGAACTATACTATATGTATACCGAAAATAGTCATAATTTTTGTTCAATAGTTAGATATGGGTTTTCCTGGCCTAGTTTTATGAAGGTTTTTTTTATTCACTAGCTAGATGGAGGTTTTCCTTACCTAGTTTTATAAAGGGTTTGCTAGTGTTAAGTGTCTAGAAATTCTTTTTTATTTGATTTTCTTGTTGTAATCACTATATAAACAACATCGTGTGCCATTTTTAAAATCACACTTCATTTTATTCAGATTTTATAAAATATATAAAAGAAGTTCTATAGTTTAGAATTATAATCTAGAGCTAGAAAAACACTGATTTTCTATCTTTCGCGGAAAGCTAGGATTTTTAAATGGAAGGCAACCTCGGATTTCTCCAACAGTTACACCGCCTCCTCTATCACGCTGCTGCATCACCAAGTGAACCTAACAAAAAAACACTCTGCAAGTGGCGATGCATATTTCATTTTCACTCATTCTAATGAGAGTATCTGGGAGTGTTTTTTAAAAGTATTTTAAAAAAATTTAAATTTTTTCATTTAAAATTAATATGTTTTTGATATTTTCAAATTATTTTGATGTACAGATTTTAAAAAATAAAAAAATATTATTAATATACTTTTATAAATAAAAAATATTTTAAAAAATAATCATAATCATATTCTCAAACAGCTCTAAATTCCTCGGCAGCTTCTCATCAACGAAGTTCAGACAGAGCGAATGACTCATTATTTCTTGTCAACATAAGCTGATTGCAACTTGGCAATAGTCTGTCTTCTGAATCAACGAAAATTAATGAAAAAAAATTAACTTCACAGTGACAACAGGATGCTCTTATCTTCGAAACAGTAGAATTTGACTTTACAAATAAGGTTTCCTTCACCCACGGCCAATGCCTCTTTCCTTCTCATGCTGCTTTCCCTCGCTGCAAAAGAGACCAAATTTGAATCAAGAGTTAGGGTAATTCATTTTAAAGACCTTACTGCCCACTTCCATGGTCATAAAGAAATCGTAAATCAAATAAACTAATTCTCCAAAAAGTACATATATCTTATAAGAAAGATCAATTTCCTTGGTAGTTTCCACAGGTGCATATGTTCAAAGGATCTCAGCAATGGATATTTTAAGCTGATATCACTCTTTAACTTAGATTTTAACCCAAAAAGTAACATAATAATGCTCAGCACAATGCAACTTGTAACCCAAATACAAAAATAAGCCGAGAATACTCATGTTTGTTGGAGTATTCTAGAATGAAACTCACTCGTTTCTCCTCTTCCATCTTGGCCTTAATGTAAGAGTAGATTGCCACTCCGGCAATTGCAATTCCTGTTCCAATACCAGTTTGTGTTGAGATTTTGTTACCTGCAAGGAGAGAATTGTTAGGTGTTATTTTGATTTTACTGTCCACAAAAAATAATAGTAGTAATAGCACTTGTTAGAAAACAAATGAGTAATCAAGTGGTGGACAAATCATTACCAAAGACCAGGATGGAAAAGCCAATCACGAATACACGTTTCAGCACATTGCCCACTGCATGTGTAAGAGGTGCAACCCTCTCCAAGGTGTTGGTAGCTAACTGAAAATTCAAGAGGAAAAAACTTTTTATAATCCTACAAAACAGTATCGTGATAAAAAAAGTTGGCTTTACAGATAACAGCGGGAATAAAAACGGCAAGTTGTTGAATTGAACTATCTGTGTAAATGCAAAAGGAGACCACACCATTACTTAATTTGCAGGGTCCTTCTACCATTTTGTTGATGTAAGTCAAAGGCATTATTGTTTAAATGCTTTTTCCTTAATGTTTATATAGATGTCTGAAACAGTTTCCATAATGATTTGAGTGCATGGATCTCCGGAATGGATATTAGAATATTCCAGAATAGTTGTCTGCATATCCCAATCATTAGTGCAGTCTCACAATATGTCAACACTCGTTGTGGAAACCCATGCAAGCATTCAAATAACTAAAAAAAACTCTTCAGGAAAAGTGTGGAACTGTTATGCTAAATGCATGTAAACATCAATGCCTCCAGATGCATTGTTTTATATGACTAAATTGTTTAGACATGAGAAGATCAGGAGAAAGTTCTTGCCTGATTGTAGAGGTGATAAAACATTCCAACCCAAAAAAGGTCTGAGATGAACTTGGTTAGGCCCACTTTAGCAATTGCATCATTAAAGCCATGCTTGATCAGTTGAGGTCCCTCGACCTGCAAAGGCAAACGTGACTCAAATAAGAAGAGATTTTATGAACTGAATGATTAAGATTTTTAATATGGTCTTGTAAGTAGAAATCTCCACGGGCATCAATGCTTTCATACTCACAAGAATGGCAGGTGGAATGCAGACAAGGAGTGCAATGATAGAAATGTAAGCATAAATATTAGTGCTGTCCATATCAGTCTGCAGGGATAAAAAAAGAAGCAATCATTAGGAAGTACTTAATAATTAATCAGCGAGCAGTTGCTCATATAGTACAAACAAAAGCTTCATTGAATTACCATAGCTTTCTTTGAGTAGAGACTCCTGTAAGTGAAGGAGATGTTGGAAATCATAGCACTAATAAAGCCCGTCCAATTGAATGAGAGCTCAGTCAACGATGCCATGGAAACACCTGCATTTAATTTACAATGGAATGTCATTCAAAATTTGTGTTACCTTATCAGTATTATAATAATCAAGTTAGAGTTTCTGATTACGCAAACAATTCAAATTAATAGGAGAGTGGGGGAAATAATGAGTAGACATGATTTTGCATCCCAATAGAATGTCGGTTGAGTACAGTCAGATGGCATATTATTGCAGAAATAAAAGAGAAAGCTTACCAAGAACGACAGGCATAAGTGATAGCCACAGAGTTATCGGTATTGACTGTCCCAGTACGAATTGAGAAGCAGCAGCATTGAAGAAGGGCTCAAGTGCTGTAATGAAACACAATCGACTGTAAATAAGGAAACCACTCTTGAGAGGTTAAAATGTCCTAATAAAACAGTGTTGATAAGCAAGAAAATTGTCTTCCCATAAATTTGGATAATAAAGTGCCTTCTTGATGTCACCTTTGATTGTGTGTGTAAAGGAGACAGCAACCGCCGCAAAAGAGACATTACTGGTCACATGGCCTAATGCATGACAGACAGCAACGGGAATCAAAAGCTTCAGGAGATTTGAGTCAATAGGCTGCACGCAATACACAGAGAATAAGTAATGCATTATCAGTGCTCTTGAGCTTCAGCAATCATCTTCCTAATACCATATGACACATAGACAATAAGATTAAGACAGGAAACTCACGGTTCCTTCAAAATCATACCCTCTAAAAAAAAAAAGAACTTTAAATGTTTAAATGGCAATAGTTAGTACAAATACTATCAATCTTCATATTTCTTCACCAAGTCCCAAATACAAGGTAATCTTCCCAATTCAAGGACAACCCCTGTTTCCTCACAGGCATTATCCCTGAAAACCAGAGACTTGTCAAAGAACAATCACGATCTATACACATGTTACATGTAAGGTAACCATAAACTGTTAATAAAACACAATCATCTTCCCTAAATCAGCCAAACAATCCCATCTTAGAACAGGAAATAAGCATTAATTAATCGAGGTTTAACTTACAGCGCGCTTTGGAAGGCCCACGGTCCAGCTCACCAAACAGTATACCACTCCAACAAACAAATGAATCACCGAAACGAAACTACACAGGACACCATCAACAAAACATTCCATCAAAGCACAGAAACGCCAACTAACTAAGTATATAATATAATATAATAATTAGCAACTAACTAATAACTAATACTTACTATGGATAGGGGAAGTAATTGTAAATCTTCTTGTTAAGGATGTTAAATATCACGTTCAAAAAGTACCTGAAAATTAAGTTATAAATAATTGTCTTAAAATAAAATCCATAAAATCATAAAACGAGACAAGAAGCTTGACCGTCTGGGATTTGTTAATTCAAGTCACGTGATTGTTCAATGGAAAGGAAATGAAGTCACGTGATCTACTACGTACCACATGAAGAAGAAAAAGCCTGTTACAAGTGCCGGATACTTGTCGAAAAACCCAATCGGAGCGACCTTCCCATCCCTGCAAAAACACCGAGTCAAAAACACGAACAAAACCGAGTCAGATTCCGACACGGAGCGAGTGGACCGAGTCAGAACGGAGGAAACGGACCTCACCCGGAGGAATCACTTCCTTCTGCCGGAGATGAAGCTGCGGCCATAACCGGCCGGAGAATATCCTTCCTTGCATTCATAGGAGAAGGTGCTTCCAGAAGCAATGATGGCCGCAGTTGCCTTCCCCATATCAGATTCCCGCCTTCACCGACTGCTCCGATAGGTTTGATCGAGATGAAGCTGCAACTGGTGTTGCTGTGGCTCTCTCGCAGTGGCCTTCGCACGTGAGCGATGGTGGGGGCACGTGAAAAGACGCGTGACTCCATGGCTGAACTTCGATCGATCGAGAGAGAGAGAGAGAGAGAGAGAAATGTGATATTGGTACCTAGAGTGTGCTCTTAAACCCTTTTTTTGCCCCCTCGAGAGAGCGGTTAATTGCCTCCTGTTTCGCTTTTCAATTTACTCGCCATCCCCTGCTTCGCGGTGCACGTTAATACAATGCGCAACCTCTCTGATGGTTTTGATTTAGGATAAGGGGGTCGCGGATCAGAGTTGAAGAATCCCGTGCGGGTCACGCGACCTAATCAGCGGTGAACACGTGTTTGAGAGTCAAGTAAGAATATGGGAATATTTTATGGGGGAGATGCCATGGTAGAAATAATGGAGGGAGATTTTTCTTTTTAATTTGACATATTATAGCATTTGTTTTTGTGATGGAAGATTTTATTCTGGTCGAGGATTATTGTTCTTTGGTAATGTCATGAAGGAAGGGGGTGATGGTGATGAGGTGGGGCCACCTTATCTGTGAGTGAGAGGCTTGTAACGACATGAGGATCTGAAAGGATGCCTTGTCCATTCGAGGTGGTCTCGCTCTCACCTCCTTGCTCTGTGCTTTCCAATCCTCTTATCACTTCACTTAGTTTTCTTCTCTCGTCTCAGGCGTGGTTGTTGAGTTATTGACTGTTTTGGAACTGTTTAAGTGCTCAGTAAAACATCACGTTCATTGTGCTGTGAATTATTATAGAAAATGTCATTTTTGTCCTTCGAAGAAATATAAATTGAAAGGGGAAAATAGTCTTTTCACAGTTCAATAGACATCACTAATTTAAATCAGATAAATCAATTTATTTTTATCCTTTTTACATAATAAAATTACTAATTTACTCTTTATATAAAAAAAATTAACTTGGAAAAAAGTGTTTTTTTTTACTTTTCTGTCTTTTTTTCACATTATAATTACCTTGCTACCATTAACATTTTATTTCTTTGAACTGTTTTTCATAATTATACAAAAGATTCAGGGCAAGTAGGCCTTTTAACATATATATAATAAATTTAAAAATAAAAAAGGCTAGCACTTATAATGCATATTCCAGCATGTGGAAGATCCACACCTTCCAAGCTTCGTATCGTAGCTTTCTATCAGCTCAACATTATTTTCCATGATAGTGTTCAAAATGGAGTATCGAGGGCTTGTTAGTGATGGAGCCTGCGTTGGCAACGGATTAATGGTGCGGCGATGGTTGATTTTCTTCTTCTTTTTTTTCTTTTTCTTTTTTTTCTTACTGAAATATAAAATTTCTTTTTATTTGTTTTTATATATAGTTTAATCTTCTTTTTATTGTTATTTTAAAAAAAATTATAAATTGATTTTTTTCTTTATAATTTTATTTTATTTAATTTATATATCAAATTTATTTTTCATTCTTTTAATTGCTACTTATTTTTTATTATTATTTTTAATCTCACCCCCTAATATTTGATCTTGATTTATTTATATATCAAATTTGGTCTCATTTTTTATTATTATTTGTTTTGTTTTAAATAATTTTTCAATTTCATCCCTTATTATTTTATAATTAAGATTTTTATTCTGTTATTTTTTAGTATTTATCTTATTTGGGATTACTCTTGAACTCATGACCAAAATCACAGGTTGAATTTGGTTTTTTTAAGGTATTTTATTAGATTTGATTTTCTTTTCAATATTAACATTCACGTTTGATTTATTGAGATTTAAATTTTATATCTTTTTTTTATTATTTTTCTATTTCTAGAGTTAATCATAATTATATGTTCATGATGATGATAGAATAAACAAGTTAACTCAAGTTTATTTAAATATTTTTTTATTATTTTTTTTAATAATTTTTTTCATAATATTCAAAATTATACGAGTTCATTAAACTCGATGAAATAAATAAATCAAGTCCTAGTTCTCTTCTTCTCTCATAATGTGTCACCTTAACATTCCTTTTTTATAATAAAAAAAAGTTAGGTTGGTCTATGGCATTACACAAATCACCTATTTATTTATCATATTAAAAATATATTTTTTTTAACAAAATAACAAAAATAGAAAAGTTTTAGTTAAATAACATGCTTTTATGCTTTCTATGGATCCCGGACACAATATATATAAAAAAATCTCAATTAAAAACCATGATTTATGTCAAACCCTAAATTAACTTAAAATTTACTTGGAAAACCTCACTAATTTTTAACCCTCTCACACACCTAAATAGTAAAACAAAACTAACATCACTCTAGTCCAAACCCTAATTCTAACTATACTTGAAACCTCAAACTCTAAATCATAAACATTAATTCTAATACAAACCCTTTTTAAGGTATTTTATTAGATTTGATTTTTTTTTCCAATCTTAAAATTCACGTTTGATTTATTAAGAATTAAATTTTATATTTTTTTTTATTTTTCTATCTCTAGAGTTAAACATAATTATATGTTCATGATGATGATGGAATAAATAAGTTAACTCAAGTTTATTTAAATATTTTTTATTATTTTTTTTTAATAATTTTTTTCATAGCATCCAAAATTATACGAGTTCATTAAACTCGATGAAGTAAATAAATCAAGTCCTAGTTCTCTTCTTCTCTCATAATGTGTCACCTTAACATTCCTTTTTTATAATAAAAAAAAGTTAGGTTGGTCTATGGCATTACACAAATCACCTATTTATTTATCATATTAAAAATATATTTTTTTTAACAAAATAACAAAAATAGAAAAGTTTTAGTTAAATAACATGCTTTTATGCTTTATATGGATCCCAAACACAACATATAAAAAAAATCTCAATTAAAAACCATGATTTATGTCAAACCCTAAATTAACTTAAAATTTACCTCCAAATGGAAAACCTCACTAATTTTTAACCCTAACACACACCTAAATAGTAAAACAAAACTAACATCACTCTAATCCAAACCCTAATTCTAACTATACTTAAAACCTCAAACTCTAAATCATAAATATTAATTCTAATACAAACCTAAAATCTTATCACTAATTTAAATCTAAAACTCTATCCCTTACTAATCCTTACCCCAAACCATTAACTATAAAAACAACCCTTAATTTAAACTCTTAACTAAAAAAACTAACCCTAAACTATAACTTTGAACTCCAAAACCCTAACTCTAAAAACTAACCTCGAATTTAAAGTGCAAACTTTAAGTTTGGAATAAAAATGAAATATATAATAACTAAATTTTTTTATTTTTTTTGTATTATTTTTCTTTATTTTCAAGCAGTTTTAAATCATAAAAATTTATAGTGAATTGCATAAATTTTTTTTATAGTGAATTGCATAAAAATTACACTTTGTGCAATGTTTCTTCTCTTATAATTGTTTTGATTTTCAAATAGTTTTTAATCAAAATTTCTTATGGATTTAAGATGAATTACATCATAATAACAATATTTGCTATTTTCATTTCTTTATTTTTAACGCATATTATAATCAAAATTTCCTTTTGATTTATGGTGAATTGCATGATAAATAAATTTTTTTTACCCCTTTCAGTTTCTTGTAATTTCTTTGGTTTAGGGCATTTTACAAGAAAAAATCAGGAAACTTATTATCTTTTCTTATTCATTGCTGTATTGGCACTTATATAATGGCTATTCATTTCATTTCTTTCACCTATAAATGCAAAACAATATCAATATTCAAATTAAATTTAATAATCAATCTTATTATCTTCGTTCACCTGTCCACCAGAAGATAAAATGAATGAATTTTTTAGGTGTTTGAAAGCTAAATAAGAGAATATTAATTTCCTTTTTTTAGAGAGAGAGAGAGAGAGAGAGAGAGGAGGTGTGGACAATGACAATTGAGAGAGAGGGAAGGGGAAAGAAAATGATAGGTTTTATTTTATGACATGTGGCAGTTCAAAATTAAAATATCTTAAGCTAGCATGATCTATTATCGCGACATTTCAAGAATGTTGTGTGACAAGCGGTGGAATGGCGTCTTGCGTCTTCTGCTGTCACGGGTTCGAGCTTTGGAGTTGCATGCCTGTCAGCCCCGCGCTGCCTTACCTGCCTGCTGGGTTTGTAGGGTGTTCAGTGGGCCGTGGAGATTAGTCGTGGTGCGCGTAAGCTGGCCCAAACACCCCACGTAAATCAAAAAAAAAAAAAAAGGAATGTTGTGTGACAAGCACAAATTATGCTATTTTACCTTCTTTTTTTTTTTTGAAACTGTGTCGTTCTATCAATTTATTTTTAGTGAATAGTGCTAGTTTTCAACAAAAGTATTAAATGTTGCCATTTTTTTATTTATTTTTTATGAAATTTCAACGGGAAATGAAAATGATAGTGAGCCAAACATTACTATTGTTCACTGAATATCCTTTTGTTATGAATAATGGTGTGTGAATGACTTACTGAAAGCAGCATAGGCAAACATTTTTTTTTTCCCCTAACACCAGCTCTTATTGATCCTCTCGACTACAGCATAGGTAGCAATCCTCATTTTGTAGATATGCCAAGGTGTCTTTTAAGGAGTGTTGCATCTAATTAACATGATAGTGAGCCAAACATTACTATTGTTCACTGAATATCCTTTTGTTATGAATAATGGTGTGTGAATGACTTACTGAAAGCAGCATAGGCAAACATTTTTTTTTTTCCCCTAACACCAGCCCTTATTGATCCTTTCGACTATAGCATAGGTAGCAATCCTCATTTGTAGATATGCCAAGGTGTCTTTGAAGGAGTGTTGCATCTAATTAACTTTAAGGATTAATTTAATGATCAAGAAGTTATACTTTTTTATATTTTTAAATCCTAAAATGATTAAAAAGAATTTTTTAATTTTTTAATATGTCAACCACAAAGTTGATCCGAAAGATATATAATTAAAATATAATGAATTTTTACTTAATATGTGTTTAGTAATATGATGTGTGGTGCTTTTCAAAATTATTTTTCAATTGAAAATATATCAAGATGTTTTTTTTTATATTCAACATCAACATATTAAAATCATCAAAAAATACTTAAAAAACATTAATTTTATGTTTTTTATATGGAAAGTAATTTAAAAAACACTTTAAAAAATATAAACTACATTAATAATAATAAATAAACATTAAATATCAACTAGTATGGTAGGTGATCTAAAAATTATTTTATTATCAAATAAAAAAATTGTTGTTTGGAGTAGAGTTGTAAATGGGTTCACACCTAATATTATCATCTAAAGATTTAAATATAAGGAAAATTGTAACAAGAATTTTTTATTATAAATATAGTAGTCATGTTGTGGACTGTTAGTCTAGAATATAATCAAGTAAGTACTATATTTTAGTAAACAAAAAGCCTATCCGGTTAAATTTTAAGCACAAGTACAAAACCTAGCATAAAGATATGACCTAATATTAGTGTACAAATTACAATTACAATTTCCATATACATTTACATTACAATTACAATTACAACTAAAAAAGAACTAAAAGTCAAGGTGATTTTACCTTGTATTTCCTCACGTTGCACTCTTCATTGTAACAGTGCTATGTATTTTTTTTCCTTTGACTATTTTTTTCAATTACCCAATTATTTTTTCAATTTTATATTTATAAATTAAGTTAAATAGGATTTTAGTCTCATAATTTATTTTGAATAGTTTCTATAGGATTCTCAAGATGTCAAAACATAAGTTCTTGTGTTAAATCAATGTTCAATTTGAAAGATGAGATTCAATTTTGTTGATTAAAAAAATTAAATTTTTGGAAATCAAATTTTAAAATAAAATAAACTTGCAACCCTTTTTTAGTCAGGTAGACAAACAATGTCTTTTTCTAAAACAATGCTTTGAGATTTTTTACTATTTGTTTTGGTCACTTTAATTTCCTAATTATACGTTTTATTCCAGAACTTCATTTTCTTTACATGTTAGTCACTAGGTTTGAAGGAGAAGAGAAAAGGTCATAAAAAAAATGAAGGAGAAGAAGATATTCGATTGACAAGATTTCGCTAACAAAAAATAAAAAATGCCAAGTTTTGAGTTATATGACTCCTCCTGACTAAAGAAATGTCACTAGAGTGTTTTTGGGCTTCAATATTACCATAAAAAGAGGTCATTCTTGTCGCACCATGAAATATACAAGGCTTTCCAAAAAATTTTAAAATAAAAATAATAAAGTCTTCATCTATTAATTAAATAAAAATAAATATTTTAAAATAAATATTAATTTAAAAACTTCATTTATTGAGTTATACCTAAAAGAAGATCAACATCACTAACATCACTCTTATCATATCCTTTAAAATTAAAAGGTTAACTTTGCTAATAATTTTTCTAAATTTATTCTGTATATATTATTAATTTTTTAAATTTATTTCTAAGCTTATTCATGCTTTATTTCGAATTATTTGGTTAAATGATCATGTTCTTTAAGGTGATTTTGTTGATTTAGAAAAATCCAAACATTAATCCCTAATAATAGGAGTTTTTTTCTGTTTAGAAAAATTCTCATGTTAATCCCTATAAATAAAATATTTTATCAATTAAAAAAATAATATTAATACCTAAAATTAAAAATTTTAGTCAGTTTTGAAAAAAAATTGATGTCAATCCTTTAAAAATAGATAATTTCATTGATTTTAGAAAAATTGATGTTAATATCTAAAAATAAAAGATTTCATCCATTTTAAAAATTAGCATTAATTTCTAAAAATAGATGATTTCATTAATTTTTTAAAAAATTAAAATTAGTTCCTATAAATATGTGATTTATTGATTTTAGAATTTTAATGAGCTTTTAGTTGAAATAGACATTGAATTTATATGGATGGTAAAATAAAAAAGGCCTTGGCCCTACTCTTGTGCTAAAAATTGTACCATTTATTGTATTTTGAAAATTACTATACGAGAACAAATGCATTTTTCTTACTAAATATTGGTATATCCTCACATAGAATTTATACATCAAATTATTAATCAACGATTTCACACATAACAATTATCCTCATATAAAAATTTAAAATTCCACATATAAAAATCAAAACATTCCCCTGTAAGATTGATAACGTAGCACAAATTATTTCACAAAAATGAACCAGCTCAACACATAATATATAACAAATAAATCAACATAAAAAAAAAAGCACAACGCAAATTATTTAGAATAGATAAATCAATGTGTTATTGTTCAAAATTAACCCTCCAAAAAGGTGAGGATAATTAAGTATAATGAATTAAATGGCTCTACATAATATATTATCAAATATCTTAACTTTCTTCTATTTGTTTTTTAATTTTACAGCTTAGCATTAATTTTTTTTTTTAATATTTATCAATATATATAATTTTTAATTTATTTTTAAAAAAAATTAAATTTTAAATTTTAAATTTATATTTTATATTTTCCTTCTTACTCCAAAATATATTAGCATGTAAAGATACATGGATTAATTTAATAACCAGATTTAGAATATGTTTGGAATTGTAATAATGATCATGATTCAAAGTATTTTTTATTTATAAATATATTAAAATATTTTTTTTATGTTTTAAAAATTATTTTTGACATCAATACATTAAAAAAATCTAAAATTTTTTTTAAAAATTATTTTAAATAAATTTTTTTTTTTTAAATTTTAAAGAAACACGTCGGAAACACTTCGCTAATTACACAAGCAGCAACTGTTCAAAAAAACTTTAAGACATTGCCTTTTGTCTTAAAAAACTGTCTATTTCCTGCCACGGCATCCTCTTCTTTTTTCTTTTTCCCTTTTGTTTTCATGTGTCAATATATCCAAATCATGGGTATAGATATATGTGATGGGATTTCGACAATTTCTTCTCCTGGCTTGTCCATCTTTTTCTCCCTTTGAATATATGATACAGGGGTTGTTTCTAGTTTAATTGAGAAAATTGATATTCATTTACGGGGCTCAGTCAACCCAAATAAACTCTTTTGTGTTAATAAAGTACTATTGGCTCCTACGTTGACAACCTAAATTTTGAAGTTTCAAATTCGTCTTCAAAATCATTGAATGGACCATTTATTGTGTGGAAATCTATCATACATTGCTAGTTTGGTCAATTATATTTTTAAACAAGTAGGTATAATTTTAATATAAGGGTTCGCATGTATTTTAAACAATATTTTTTTATTTATAAAAAAATTTCAAATTAATAATTTAAGTAAGTGTTTTTGAATAATTTTGATATACTAATATTAAATACAAAAAATATATTGTTTTAATATATTTTTAATTAAAAATTACTTTTAAAAAGCATTTCACTACATTCTAGTTAAAGATAAAATGTCATTTCAACAATTATACGTTCAGGATCCAAAGCTCAACATGAGTAAACTACAGGGACAGCTTTGTCTACCATTGTAAATAAAATTCATTCCTAGAACCCAACAAGTGCGGCCTTAACCCAATTATCCATGGATGCATTGGGTACAAATAGACCGAAGCCTAAAATTGCCTAGAGACTCAAAATCAAAATTCACTCGCTTCTCTTTCAGTCCCCATACACACCACCAGAACCATAAATTTGCTTTCCATTTCCTTCCCTTAAAGCTTCTTTTCACAAGCTCCAGTGTCAGGGTTCCCTCAAAACTTGCTAAAAGTAATTTTGCATAAATTGATATTCATTTACGGGGCTCAGTCATGTGGACCAAATAAACTCTTCTGTGCTAATAAAGTACTATTGGCTCCTACGCTGACAACCTAAATTTTGAAGTTTCAAATTCGTCTTCAAAATCATTGAATGGACCATTTATTGTGTGGAAATCTATCATACATTGCTAGTTTGGTCAATTATATTTTTAAACAAGTAGGTATAATTTTAATATAAGGGTTCGCATGTATTTTAAACAATATTTTTTTATTTATAAAAAAATTTCAAATTAATAATTTAAGTAAGTGTTTTTGAATAATTTTGATATACTAATATTAAATACAAAAAATATATTGTTTTAATATATTTTTAATTAAAAATTACTTTTAAAAAGCATTTCACTACATTCTAGTTAAAGATAAAATGTCATTTCAACAATTATACGTTCAGGATCCAAAGCTCAACATGAGTAAACTACAGGGACAGCTTTGTCTACCATTGTAAATAAAATTCATTCCTAGAACCCAACAAGTGCGGCCTTAACCCAATTATCCATGGATGCATTGGGTACAAATAGACCGAAGCCTAAAATTGCCTAGAGACTCAAAATCAAAATTCACTCGCTTCTCTTTCAGTCCCCATACACACCACCAGAACCATAAATTTACTTTCCATTCCCTTCCCTTAAAGCTTCTTTTCACGAGCTCCAGTGTCAGGTTTCTCTCAAAACTTGCTAAAAGTAATTTTGCACTCACGGGATTTGGCTATTTTGCGAACACTTTATCTCCCGCACACACGTGTTTGATTAAACGCTTAAAAGAGAGTGAAAACAATGTTTAAATGGTCAAAAGAAATCACCCCATCTCAAGTTGAGCAACTACTTAGAACACAAAAGGACTTGCGCAAAGCTAAAATCATATTTGATTCTGCAAGCGCCGAATACAGCAATGGTGTTAGGTATGATCACACCACGTTCGGCCTCGTGATCTCTAAATTATTTTCCACGAATGAATCTAGACCCGCAGAGGATATGTTTTATAGAATGAGGGAAGGGAAGTGCAGAATTGCTGAGGAGATATTCCTTTCAATTTGTAGAGGTTATGGCTGTGTTCGTATGCCATTAGATGCCATCAGGATTTTCCACAGAATGAATTACTTTCGGTGCAAACACACTGACAAGTCTTACATTATCGTATCTGCTATTCTTGTTGAAGAGAATCAGTGAAAGGGTGCAATGAGTTTTTATAGGTATATCACCCGGCCGAGTGTTGTTTCTCTTAAATCTTAATGTTTGGATTTAAGCCTTTGTAAGAATAGTGGAACAATTGATGTTGCTTTTAAGATATTTCGTGAGATGCCAAAACGCGGGTGTGATTCGGATTCATAAACGTATGGTACACTGATTAATTGGCTGTGTAGGTTGGGAAACACTTGTGAATCCAAGTCTTGAATGGTTCAAGGATAAAAAATAATGGCACGGTTGCAAGTAGATAACGATTTATTTAAAAATGAGTGTTCAGGAATCTTGAATTAGTGAAAAAAATCAATTTCCACTCTCCCTGAATGGTTCAAGGATAAAAAATAATGGCAAGGTTGCAAGTAGATAACGATTTATTTAAAGATGAGTGTTCAGGAATCTTGAATTCGTGAAATAAATCAATTTCCACTCTCCAGACAATTTGCTGAATTTCTTCATTTATTTTTCAACTCCAAATGAATTACTCAAGTTGTGTTAGATAATTTTTGGAAAACGTTATCAGTCATGCACATGTTTCAGGAGCTGAGCTGGATGTGAATATTTGTTCAAGCTCTGACACCATGAAAGATCAATTTTAGCACCTTCAATGATCTGAAGAGCGTGAACTTACTGCAAACGACTAAGGAATTGAACCTGCAGGATAACATAGGTAAGGTCAAGGACATGCAAATGAATTAGCAGAGTAATATTAATTTTGAGAAGGATATTTTCACTGGTATATCAAAGGTTAATTTGCAGAAAGGGGGAAGCCAATTCCATGACGCCTGGTGGGAAAAACAAGAAACAACATACTAGTAAAGACACCGATCCCAACAGGCAATGCTGTGAGGACCTCCTGTGCCTTAGTTGATGGTGATGGATAGAAGCAATCTACCACATTCTGATCAAATAAGGCAATGGCTGCAAATACTAGTATTGACATGAGGGCATGCATGAAATCTATAAACTGCAGCCGGTAATTTGCAGCAACTTCTGGTGGAATGGTTGCCGACCCATCAATGACCCACAAGCCTCGGAATGTTGCAAACCCATAACATACATTTCCGTTCTTGTCCCTAAAGCTATCGGTAAAGCTTGATAGGAAACATGACAACCCACACAGGGCAACTAGTCCTGCAGTCATGGACCTACTGACCGAGTCGCAATTTCCCTGATTTGAAAATATGGGCAATAAAAGCTGGAAAGCAAGAATTGTTCCAGTAGGTAAAAGATTGGCCAGATGAGCTGTGCTCTTGAATGTCTGACTTATGGCTTTCTGAATCAAGTTTTGCTCATCCTCATTCGGCATGGCCACTCCTTTCAGGAGAGGGAGTTTTTCTTCATTGGTATGCAATGAATCATGATGAGATTCTACCTTAATCTCCATTACTGGCAATTCCTTTTCTTCTCTGCCAAAAATTCTTCTTCCTTGTATGAACAGGCTGCGAGACATTGCGGTTTTAAAAGAGAAGACTTGAGTGGATGCCAAGGAAGGGAAGGGTAGTAAGGGATCCCTTGCAAGAAATAAAAACCGAGTTTTGTTAGATTACCGACTCAATCTCTTCAAGGGGTTGCCTGATTTCAATGGTGCTATCATTATATTAACGAGTTTCGTTATGGAACCTAGCTTGCTTTATCGTATTAACGAGTATGTTGCCCTCCAGGTGGGTTCTTGACTTTCTTCCTGTAAATTTCCTACAAACGTTTATATATATATATAAATTCTGTTTATTTTTTCAATTAAGCAATGACTAGGTCACAGTTCACCCAACATGAGACACGGTTTCCATTTCCGCTCTAACCTCTTCTGCTAAGGTTGTGCAGAGATGTTTTTTTCCTCATCATGTATGGAATTCTGCAGTCCATAAACAGAGGTTGAACAATTAAAGAGTTAATATTAGTAAATAGGAACTCAACGGAGGACGGGAATTATAGTATTACGATGAACTATGTTAGTCATCAATATAAAGATGACAAGCTACCATTTGTAATTGATTATTTTTTAAGCTTACGGTACTCTTAAAACAACAAACCCTTTGCTTACTCTGCTTCTCGTACAAGCTCATTGCCCCAAGAACAAAAGCATATTGTTTTGTTGTGTATAGAATTTCATCTTACATTTTTGGATTATAGCCAACTGACTTTATGCATGTTTATTAATTGGCATATGCTTCATAGCTTGACGTTTCGATCGTTAGAATTAATTTCATTTTCCTCGATCGGGACATGAACGTTTCTATTTTTCTAAATTTAGAAGAGAACGATACGGGAACCTTCATAGGCTGCCTTTGGTATCTTTACTGAAAAGAGAGCATTTTCTGATCAGGGATTATGGCTTGCACGCCATAGCTTCATGGGCCACGACCTCGAGGATTTCATGATTTGCACTACTTAAAGACTCATTTCTGGCAAGCGGACCTGATCCAGTCTGTCTTATTATGTGCTTTGCTGGATTTTTAAACTGCTTCGTTAATTTACATATGTAACACGACAACCTGATGACATCTCATGTGATAGCAAGTAACGACTTGACAAAGGAACGCACACCCTAACTCATGTGGGTTATTTATTATAAACACATGTACTGTTTATTTTCTTATATTTTAAACTTTACATAATATATCTATTTGGTCTCTTATTTTTTTAATTTAATTTTGATATAAAAATTAAAATTTTTATTTTTTAATTTCTAGTTTGAAAAATGAAATAAATCATTAGATTTTGACAATAAAAAAAAAAGTTTTAACACTGACTCTAGTCATTAAAATGATCGATTTTGTTATTAACGAGTTGCATTTGTTAGGGCGAGTTCCACTTAAGTATTTTTCTTATCTTAAAATTACCTAAAAAATATAAATATCTGAAGGACCAATTAGAAAAGAAGTAATATAATTTTTATTGTCCTTTAGTTTATGATGCATTATCATTTTTTTAAGAGGCATAAATTACTATAAAATTATCTCAAAGATAAAAATAGATATTGATTCTATAATCAAGTACATTTACATTATAATATCTCTGTTTTTTCTTTTATTTGAAAATAAAAACAAAATACTACCTCACAAACAAGATAGGTGTCTTGTATTATGCCATAAACCAACCTAATTTTTTTTCATTTTAAAGAAAGGATATTAAGGCCATGTAAGCTTTTCCTGTTATAAAGAACATAGGGTTTAATATAGTTTAACAATACATTTATATCCATAAGAGCGATGAGTTTTTATTTTTTACTATGTCAAAATAGGATTATATGGTATGTTTTCACTTTGCTTCACTTCACTTCATTCTGGCGTTTACTTTTGAACTACAAACTACAACAATCTTTATATTAGGGAATATCCATCTTTTATGACAAAAAAAGAGAAAATACTATATGGAACAATAGGTTAAGATGCTTCTCATCTAGCATTTAGAGACATTAATTAAGTTCAATTAATACTTGAATTTATCAGTAATAACAAGTTTTGTTGACATGTTTACTATATTTTTAAAAATGTGAACTTTTTTAAGTAACAAGTCACTAGAAAAAGCTAGTTTCTTAATAATGTGAAATTTCACTTTTATGTGCTTAATTCTTGCATGATACTCTTGGTTCTTTGCCAAGTAATTAGAACTCTAACTATCATAATTGAACTAAAATCCACCTTACTGAATATCTAGCTTTTTAACCAAACTTGTAAGCCTTAAGATTTTGTTATCAGCCTCAGCCATTGCAATATATTATAACTCAGTATTAGATAGTGCAACTAGAGATTGAACCATAAACTTCCAACACGTAGGCCTTCTAATAAAGTAAATACATAACTTGTGGTAGATCTCCAATCATCTAAGTCCCTTGTATAATTTACATCTATATATCCGACAACTAAAGGATTATCCTGATGTCTACTAAACATGATAACGTAGTTTATAATATCTCTCAAGTATCTGAAGATCTACTTAATTGTATCATAATGCTATCATCCTGAATTTAATAGAAATTTGTTCACTACATTTACTGATTATGTCAAATATGGTTTTGTACAAATCCTAACATACATTAAACACCTTGTTGCATTAGCATAAAGGACATTTGACATGTCCATTTCATTATTTGTCTTCGAGCACTATGCAGTAGGTAATCTGAAATGACTCACTAAAGATAATCATAATCTCTTTGTAGCACTATCTTTACAAATCTACATCCTAAGAATCTTCTTAGTAGCATCCAAATCCTTCATATCAAATTTTCTACTCAACAAAGTCTTTAATATATTGATCTTACTCATACTTTTTGTAGCAACCAATATATCATCCACATAAAACAATATAAAATTGAAATAATCATTACAAAGACTCTTCACGTATACATAATAGTCATACTCACATCTTTTGTAGTCAATCTTGATCATGTAATAGTAAAATCGCTTGCACCACTTTTTTGGAGACTGTTGCAATCCATAAAGTTATTTCTTTAATTTACAAACTAGACGTTCATGTCTAAGTTAAGTAAAACATTTTGATAGTACCATCTAAATTTGCTCCTCTAAAATCACTATAGAGAAAAGTCACATTGACATCAATCTGCTCTAACTACATGTTAAAATGTACAACCAAACTTAACACCACCTTGATATAAGTGTATCTAACTATAGGGGAGAATATCTTATCATAGTCAATATCTCTTCTTTTTTTTTTGTGAGTAACCCTTTACTATTAGAAGAGCCCTGAACTTCTCACCCTCTTTTTTTGATATTGCTCCTTTCATTTTATATACTCAATTACGTACAAACACCCCCTTCCCTTCAAGAAGTCCAACCATCTCTTATGCCTAGTTTTTATGCAGAGATTGCATTTCTTCTTCTATAACACCCATCCATTTACTTTTATCTCAATTGTGTTATAACTCTTAAAAAGTTGTAGGATCCTTGCAACTAGTAATAAGTGCATATGAGACTGAATCTTAAAAATCATATCTAATGGGTGGCCTAATAATGCATTTGAGCCTACCTAAAGTTATATTGTCATGTTGCTGATCTTCTAAGCTAGAAATCCTTGAGTTTTCAATGGTATTGAGAAATGAAATTGAAAGAAAAAATAATTAAAAAAGGATTAAAACATAGTAATTAAAAAATAAGGACTAAATTCAATAAAAAAATTAATCAAAATCAAATGCTAAATAATGAATGATGAATTTAAAATAAAATTCAATTAGAAAAAGGATAATAAATAAATAAATAGAAAATAAAAGAATGAAGACTAGTTTTGATACAAAGATTTAATGAAAATCAAATGATGAGGTACTAAATTGAAAGGAAAAAAATAAAAAAGAAATCAAATAGCAATCAAAAGAATAAGGACCAAAATGAATATGAAAAACAAATTAAAAAACAATAAAAAAATAATGTAAAATAAAATAAATAGCAATTAAAAGAATACACATTAAATTCGACATAAAAATAAATCAAAGTCAAATGCTAAAGGTTGAAATTAAAAATAAAATTTAATTAAAAAAATAATAAATAAATAAATAAAAATTAAAAGAATGATGATCAAATTTGGGATAAAAAATAAATGAAGTCAAATGATAAGAGACTAAATTGAAGAAAAATGCTAATAAAAAAAATTAAATAACAATAAAAAGAATAAAAAACAAGTCAAATATAAAAAACAAATTAAAATATACTTTTGTAATTTGTCAAGGAGAAGAGAGAGAGAGAGAGAAAAAGAAAGAGAAGAAAAAAATCAATCATAGCTATATTGTCAATCTATCACTGACACGCACTTTGTCACTATGAAGATCTTGACATGCCGCTTCTAATACCTTCGAATACGGCGGTGATTAGATGCTAAAAAAGCTTGCCGCTTCTAACACCTTCGAATACGGCGGTGATTGGATGCTAAAAAAGCCTAGATTCGTTGCTCAAAATGCACAATCTCCTCCTGCTTAGCGACGTAACGCAATCTCATCCTGCATGGTATTAATGATAAATACCATTATGAAAAGACCCAAAATCTCTTTGATGTAAGTTATAGATATTTTGTTTCTAAGGGTAATGTAGTAATTATATTGATATTTTTATAAAGAAAAATTTCAAAAATATCCCTATCTAATAATTGATAAAAAATTTCTTTTAAATGTATTTTAGATATTATAATATACAAATAAAAAATTACAAGACTAAACTATCTCCGTTTAATTTAATAATGAAAAATGAATCTCATAGAAAAGATGATTTTGCCTCTAGAAGCACGTTCTATGGTTTTTACTATGGAGAGGCTAATGGTGAAATACTTAGATCTTTTATATTTTATTTAATTTTAATTAATAGACTCTGAACCTAGTTCGTTAGCAGATAACATTATTAGGATTGTTCTCTAATGACTTGTTTTTTAGGGCACTTAACATTATTCTGCAGTGGAGCCGGACTACAGCTTCTTAATGTACTGCGGGCTTTTTATGCTCGCTTCATGGACATGGGTCATGGCCTTACAACATAACTAGTAGGTTCTGACTATGTGAAGCTCAGGTCCACAAATTATTTTTGGCTAGAGAAGCCCATTAAATCCATTACTCTTGATTTTTGTAAGATCTTCTTCGCTTCCTTTTTCCCCTGATATTGAGTGGCTTTCCATGCTAACATGGGTGTCATAAATCTTTTTTTTTAAACAGTTTTAAATAAATGTACACGGTTTATATTATTTTAAGATATTTAATTAAATAATTTTTAAAAAATTAAATTAAAAATCTAAAGCTTAAACTTAAAAATAAAAAAAAGGGTAAAAAAGGTTGTGTTTCACGTTGCGTTTCAAAAATATTTTTTAAAAAAATTATATTTTTTTATATTTTTAAATTATTTTGATGTGTTGATTTTAAAAATAATTTTTAAAAAATAAAAAAAATATTATTTACATACTTTTTTAAATAAAAAATATTTTAAAAAATAATCATAACCACAATTCCAAATACCCTAACCTAATAAACATATTGTAAACAGTGATGTTACTATCTTCTAATTGGCTTTTTTCTTTTTTAGTTGTAACTCTATTATTTTCTAGTGTTTAATTTAGAATAGTGACTTAACTGTTTAATCATATGGTAAGTAAAATAGTCATATCTACTTATTTGTGTTCAGCTGCAGATGATGCTGCCAACAGTTTCTGGATAACATGTCATCATATGCCCTATCAAATTACTCGTTTACCAGCAAAAATTTTAAGTCCGATAAATTAAAAGTCAGATTAAATTATAGATAGAGAATATGCATTATTATTATTTGCTAAAAACAAGAACAACAAAAGCGAGATGTGCATCATCTTAGGTATGCATCATCTTAGGTAGACAAAAGGTTGAATCTACCTTGAATAATACACCTAGGATATATATATATATATATATATATATATATATATGTCATATTCTTATTGTTATTTTTATTTTTTGAAATGATTTAGCTAAAAAAGAGTTCTTAATTTTATTGCCTACTACTATGGTATGGTCACACTTTGCATCATCATGGCCCAAATGATTAATGTTTTGCCTTAGGATTTGGTTGTTCATTCCCTACTCCCTCCAGTCTTATTCACTAATTTCCATGTTGAAAAAAAAAAACGAGTTATCTACTAGGTTTTTTTTTTCTTCTTATTTTGGAAAGTTACTTAGAGCTTATCATTTGAAATATATAAGAGAACTCCTAAGCGTTCGTCTTGTTTTGTGGAACGACCAAGAATGGAGAGACAAATGTGTCCACGTCTTGTCATGAGACTGTTTGCATTATGTCTTTAAATTTTTAATATATATATATATAAAACTGAATTAAACCAGATCTAATCCACAAAGTACCGGTTTCAATCCTGAATAAATATTTTAAGAAAATATTATATCGATAAGTATCAAATAGCAAAATAACGGTCTTATGAAGACATTGTGATTTTTTAGTTTGCGTTTTTCAGTACCTTTTTTTTTTAATCTGAGTATGATATAAATTTAATTTATTAATACATTATATTCAAACCATTTTTTATTAATTGATATATAATAATCTAAAAATTATTTAAGAGAGGTTTCTGTAGTTCAAAAATATGTAAGAAAAATTGATGAAAAAGGTAAATAAAATTATAAATCAAGGATATTGAGTCAAGAAGTTTAAGAAAGAATCAATATTTTTTTTTTGGGATAAAGAACACGTATGATTCCTTTTGTTTAATCTTATTATTATTATTATTATTATTATTAAATATGTCCATCAACTATGAAACTAGGTATGATAGACTTTAAACTTTATTAATTACTCGCATGTTCTCCTTCTAACCAAATGTGTAAGTTAAGTAAACATGAATGGTGAGATTCGCGACAAGTGAATGATGGAAATTAATAAAAGCTTGTTGAAAACTATAAGTAAATACAGTGAATTATCAATTTCTATATATATTATATATTTTAATCTTATAATAATAATAATAATAATAATAATAATAATGTATCTCCTAAATACTAAATAAATAAAAATACTAAATAAATAAAAAGTTGTTTCCCTCAAACCCCCTATTTTGTTGTAATTATTTTCGGGTTTGGGGTGAAACAAAATTTGTTTTAGGGGCATTTATTTTTGGGTTGAAAAAAAATCTTTTCCCCCAAACCCATTTTGTGGGACAACATTATCTTTTATTTATTTTTCAAAAGTAAATATTAATATATTTAGAAATTGTAATTCTATATATTCATTTATAGTTTTTAACAATCCTATATTAATCTCCACCATCGATGCATCGTAAATCCCATCATCTACATTTACTCAACTTACAGATCAAGTTAGAGAAACAACATGTGATCACTTAATGAGAATTTAACATGTATCATATTTAGTTTTATAGTAGAGGGGCAAATTTGACTAAAAGTCAAACTACAGAAACCATGAGTGTCTATTATCTAAACTTTTTCTATATTATAATAAATTTGAAACATTTTATATAATTATTTTTATATCATAAGGATGTGTGAAATTAAAAGAAACAAATAAGTTAAAAATAAATAGACATTTTATATAATAATATGGATGAATTTTAACAAAAATACATAAACATATCTTATTTAATTTATTCAAAATTTTAATTAAAGGGAAAGAAATCTCAAGACTTTTTACATATAGCATATAAAATAATCAAATAGTAATAGAATTGAAGAAGAAAAAAGTGAAAAAAAGTATATATTATTTTTTTTTAAAAAAAAGATGAGATGGAGTACTGGTTGAGCATGCTTAGCCAAGTACACCAATGCCCTGCCATAAAATAAGAAAAAAATAAGAAAGATAAACATATGGATTTCATATTGTTTGCGATGCATCATGTATTTGTTATTCTACAATGACTTTTTTATCATTAGAAAGTTGAGAGTTGCTGGCATTTTACCTCCAAAACTTGAATTGTGATATTTTTGGGATAAAAACACCTTTTATCATCTGGATATTTTTGTTGGCTTTTTTTAGTTTGTAATATTTATGAGGTAGTGCAATAAATGAATTCATGTGATCTTTCACTCTAAAATTGAAGGATATAAGTGGATATATCCAAAACGCATGGAATTATTAAGCTTTGAGTCATATGAATCTATACTTCTAAGGTGATGAGTTGAAGGTTGAACAGAAACTCAAAAAATAAGGCTGAATGTATTGATGGAGTTAAGTGATAACATATTAAGAATTCATTGCAGTATAGGGTCTAGTGTTGCACTAAAATTAATTGGTATGCAATATTTTTTTTATATAATATTTATTAAATATTTTAATATTATTATTGATGACAAGTACTAATTATTCTTGAATATATTTATTAGATGCATTATTTATTACGAAAAGCTTAAAAATCAGCAACCACTATTTGTTAAGGATATGAGGAGATGGGATGTGCCCTGGCTAGCATTAAACTCAATTTGTGTCTTTGTGAAATTTAGGAGGTTAGAAAGGCTAAACATCTCAAAGTGGTTTTATTGGACAATGGAATCACTTATTGTGAATGGAGACAATTTTATCCATGAGTAATATAAGCTCATCCAAAAGTATTCTAGCCCTATCGATTAGCTGGAGTAATTTTGATGGTAATCACTTAACAAGTGTTACAGGCTTGACATCAACTTGGATTAATTGAGGTGGTGCAGGTCTATCCACAAGTTAAGATAATTTTTAAATATAATTAAATTATTCATTTGATATTATAATAATTATGAAATTAGTTTGAATTTAATTAAATCTTATGTGAATTTCTTAATTATGAATTAGTAGTTGGTAATGTTGATAAATTGTGAATGCGTTAATTAATAAGTGTTGGAAAAATAAATCGTGAAGTTTCTCAAATGTGAATTGTTGGATTGGTTTTTTATGGTAAGTTTAGGAGGAGGAAAAAATTGCCACCTTTTTTTCCAGCTAAATCGCATATGAGATGCATGACTTGTCAAGTTATGTTATGTTTTTAAATATTTTCTAGATGGTATAATTTTCCAAAAGAATTTTCTATGCTAACCCCCTCACCCAAAAAAAAAAAAAACTTGAATGATTTGTCAAGGGTTTGAATTGATAGGATTAGATTTCAATAATATTCAAGGGATATATTAATGAGTTTCATCCTATATGTATTTATCTAATTCATGAACTAGAAAATTAGACGTAGGTTAGATGGATGATCCAACTCCTATCTTTCTAACATGATTACATGCCTGCTAAAGAGATTGTAATAGAAATAACATTTGTCAACTTATCTTTGCCGAGAGATTCCTTCCCTTCGTATTTTTATTTATTTCGTATAAATAATTTTGGAAGGTCTTATAATATTGCAGAATCTGGTCCAAATGGTTAGGTATCTGTCTTCAATTAGGGGTATAAAGTTATTTATTCGAATTATTTTACTTAATTAAAGCATGATTAATTATAAAAGCAGGACCTTTTGAACCGGGCCATTATGCAATCATTTTTAAGTAAATTTCAATTTAAATTTGATGATTTCCTACACCAAACATATCATTTTCATGTGACAATGGGATTCTAATGGGGAGTGAAGGTTGCTATGTGATTTCACAGATTCATTCATTTTGTCTTGTGCTCCTCAAGTAGTTTAAAAAACAAAAAAAAGCTCATGAAAGTGAATATTCCATACATCTCCAAGTCAGCTGTTCTTTTGTTCTCACTTGTTCAATTTCCAAGACATTAATTTCAAGACATTCAGATAATCGGTTGTTGGTTGTTTATATTTTTTAAAATTAAAAAAAAAACAAAAACAAACAAGTTTTTTTTTTCTGTCTAGATTTTCAAAATTAAATAGAAAATGGAAATGATATCAAATGACCCTTCAGTGTTTCAACTAAGAAAATCAAAATCCCAAGCTTCAAATTTGATTTTTTTTTCCCGAGAAAGAGTCCATAATGGCTACCAAACTTAGTTACCACTCTTGCAAATGTTTCCAAGATTTCACCCATCAAACTGGACCCCCTTCTAATATAAATCTGTCTCCTTGGTGCCTGGGATCACGAGAGAAAAACGCTAATGTCTCTAAAGCAAAAAAGTGTAATCACTTGATTCTGACCGTTGTTCGGAGTCGCAGAAAAAAAGAAGCCAAGAAACAAAAGTAAATCCCTTAAAAATCTCTATTATACGCATCTCCTGCAAAAAGTATGAACGATGCTCCTTTACAATTAATCTAATATTGGGATTGGGATGAAAAAGAAAGGGCAGCAATGATGGTGGTAATTTAAAGTGTTTTTTATTTGAAAATAAATTGAAAAATATTTTTTTAAAAAATATTTTTGATTTTAGAATATCAAAATAATTTAAAAATAAAAAAATTGAATTTAAAAAAAATACCATTTTAACTGAGTTTTTAAATAACACAGAAAAGATGGGGATTTTGGGCTGTGATGATTAAGTGTCCGAATTGCAATGAGGACAAGGCAGTCTTGAGTTTGCATATAGCCTACAAGTCATGCATAGTTCCTTGTGCACAAACAAGCATGTTGATATGGTGTCTCCTCAGAATTATGTGCGAAAACTAACTTTTCACCCTCCTAATTATTGATTGTCTGAACCATGTATTTGATCGGTTCCCCCTTCGGTTCTCCTTGCAATTGATTATATAACTGTTCATCCCTCAATTTAAGGTCTGGTATGGAAAGTATCGGTGATGACCTGGGCGTGACCACTCCCGTCCGAAGGCCATTAACCGGCCACCGTACAACTTCATCGGATAAAAAAAACGCAAAGCCCCTTGTATGACAAAAGGAAAGAGAGCATGCATTCAACAAGTATGTATCTTGACATTCTTTGATTGACTTCAGATTCTCGATCCATTCCTGTAATAAAGTTGAAATATTTAGGCATAAAAAGTCTTGTGTATCTATGAACATTTCAAACCCAGGTGACTTTTGAACCTCCAAGTTAAAGAGTTTATCGTATAGATGGTTAGAAAATAGAGTTTTTGATTTTGTTACGCCAAACGCAACCATGAATTTGTTGATGGGAACTTATGAACAATAGCTGCGTGTTTCTTGAATGTCAGGACTTATGGCCTGCCATCTAACCTCCGACCACATGATCCATACTCGAAGTTCAAAATATGTGCTATACGAGACACGAGTTTAAAGTTATGATGGATCGTGAAGCTCATTTGGGCATGCAAGAACCAAAAGGAGTTCATATTCATAAAATTATAATTGGAGTAGTAAACGTTGCATGTAATTCGTGAGTCAAAAATGAGGTTTATAACTCGATTAAAAATGTTGTTTCTCAGAATATTTTCTGAACTTTGATATTTTACGATTTAAAAAAAAAAAACTCTTCAACTTAGGATTGGATGTCATCCTGTAGAGAAGGGAGTCACGGGTTCTCGTCTCAAGAGTTCCAAATTCCCTGGCTCTACTGGTCCAGTAAAGCGAAGACAAGAAGTGGTATCTTGCGAGCTCATAGCAGTTCCTAGCTAGGTTAGGGTCTAGCCCTCATTTATTTTGTACGAGTTCCGTTTCAGATAGCTAATGTTGGCAGGGACGAAAGCAAGAACAGAAGTACAGAACAATGCACACGCAATGTAAAGACAAACACATAGAGATTTTTTTATTTTTTATCACAGGAGTATCATATTTAACTATTAATTTAAATGATAAATACACTACCCTTCGAAAAGCGGGTTGTTTCTCACTATCACAGCTGTCAAAAACATGAGTCAGGGAGGGATAAGAAATTCAACAGCAGCAAGCATCAAGTTCCATTTCGAAGGGTAGCCGTCCATCAATCACTTGTCCACATCTAGAGTCTTGGCTTTTCCATCTCTTTATTTTATTTTGGTTTAATTACTTGGTCAGCAATTATTCATGAATAATTGTGGGAACAATTTCCAAATTATTCAGCCTCGAACAAGTGCAATCCAGTCCCCTAACTTGCATTGAGGCCTCAATTTGGTCTTCTTGTTATCATTTATTATTGATACCGTTAAAGATCCATATGCTATGTTATAAGCTGTTGTTATTTGGCTTATAGTTCCCAAAATCTCTCTTCTTCTTTTTCCCATCCATCACTACTCTGTCGTCCTTTATAACTATATAGTTATAGTTATAGATATACTTGAAGGGGAAAAAAAAAATAGGAAGAGAGAAGGCAAAGAGAAGTAGTTTAAGAGAGAAAGAGCAAGCAAGCAAACAAAGAATTCATTTTTCTTTTCTCTTTCGAATACCTTATCTCAAGTTTCATTTCTATTTGGATAAAGAAAGTGGCATCTCATTCAAGATTTTCTTCAAAAAGATTATTAAATTCCAATCCCAATACCCTAAAATTTATTTCTAACTCCCATATTATTATGTTGATCATCGTTCAGTTTGTTCTTATTTATACTCTAATCAAACTCATAGCTAGATCATATTAATTTGAATTTCATGAACTCTGTATATTGATCTGATACAAGTATAATTTTGATATGAAGAACAAAGAAATTAAATTTCAAGAGGAGAAAAATTGGGATGAGTTAAGAGTTTCAATTTCTCCCTAAACACTTTTGAAGTGTTAGTATTTGTTAGAGAACGTAACTGAAATAATTTGAGGACTTGAAGATATAATTTGACATTTGATTCAAAGATAAAGAAGTATTTGCTCTTCATCTTTTATCATCTTCTTTGTGGCAAAACATGTATTTTTGGCCTTTTCCACATGCCATCTATCCTTTTCTTCCCCTTCAGGTAAGGAAGATGAACTAGGGGGAACTTTTTTGGGATTTGTTTTTTCATATAGAGAAATATTTAGTTACATTTTGTGTAAAAACGGTTTTGAAAAAAGTTAGATTTTGTTTTGGTTAAATTAACTTTTTATATTTATATTTTTTATTTTTATATGTTTATGTCAAAAATAAATTTTAAAATATATATTATTTTAATATCTTTTAAAATAAAAATTTCAAACTCTTGATATTAAATGTTTTCATGAACTTATCATGGGATCTTTCCCTCTAGCACGACTCACGTGATAAACTAGAGGTTGTATCTCTAATTATTATTTATTTATTTATTGAATTATAAATCTCTATTCCAATTAGCAAGTCATAATCACTGATGATTTTTTTAAAGTAAATATAGGGTGATGACCTCCTGTTTTTATGATTGCAGCATTGTTCATGGCAGTTGATTTCATGATCAACTCATCTAATCTTGATCTCTTGATGATTGCTGAAAATGACAATAAATTGTTCCTCTTCTTCGGTGTGGTGCGAATGTTTTTCTTCTTTCTTCGTCATTTGCTAATTGTCTTGGTCAAAGTACAAAAGAAAAGTTTAAGCATGCATCATTAGCTAGCTAAAACTGCGTTTTTAAGCTTCTTTATAAATTCAAAGAGCATGTTGTTATGGTGCTATTGGCTTATCGATAAGAGGTATTATGCGGAATGTCCTTGTTGCTGAATTTTATATTTATAGATCCACATTAAAGCATACTCCATGCTTTATACACAACATTACTTTTTTCTTAATTAGAGTGGCTAAAAGCAATGGGAACCAGCATCAAACATATCCTTATTCTAAAAAAGGGAACTAAAAGAGCAAAGATCTTTCATGATCTATAATACCCATATCCCAAGTCTAGCTAGCTACCACAACAAGTCATTCACAAGCAATAGGAGAGTGTGTGTAGGAAAAGAAGAGAAAGCTACAATGGGGATGAAGAAAAGTTCTCCACAACCATTGCAAAGCCCATTTTTTTTCACTCGAAAAGGTAATGTGAAAAGTGGGAGATGGTGGCATGGGTTTGAAGCGCAAGAGGACAATTATGATTGTGGTTTGGAACAGACTCAAATGGGTTGGAACCTCCATTGCCTTTTCCTATTCTTTTGAATCTTTTATTAACCTTGTAATAGTGGATGAAAGCATCTACTTGCCTCAAAGTTTGTGATTTTGGGTTTGATTTTGGTCCCACGGATCTTGGATGGGGTTCCACAAAATTTGGTACAACCATCTTTCAAGGATGGACCGTGGTGTGCTGCCTAGGTGTTAAGATAATTCTTGCACAAAAGTTTATTCTTCTCTTCTTTTTATTATTTTTATCGTGTAAGAGAGCTTGATCATCATGGGATTAGGAAGGTGCTAAGTGAGGTCTTTGTAGCTTGGACCACTTGCCCTCCATCTCCATCCTCTATCATTTTCGACTTAAGAAGTGGCTGGTTTTGGTCTTTTTGCGCTGGACCACTGGTTGTTTATATGAGCTCCATTTCTTGGATAAAATTAAGTTGTGATGTCCCAGTTGAGTCCTGAATAGCTTCCATGAAAAATTATAGCTAAAGCAGAGAATTAAAATATATATAATTAAGGGAAATTTCTGGTTCATTTCATGAAATTAATAAACTAGCAGTAATAATTATGTAGTGAGATGAAACATTAAGTGAATTACATGGCTAATTGCACAGTGACACCCCTTCAATACATAGATTTATTTCCTTGTTTTGTTTGTTACAAGTATATATATGTTACACGAGATCGTGATTTATAGTAGTCGTAATAGCACTTAATTTCCACCCCAGCTATCATCAAATGCCATGTTCGTATAATTCATCAATGTTGGAATCTGTCAATAAACTCTATGAACAAGTCATTGTTTATTAATCGACGTGTCGTAATTTCTATAGCAGCTTATGATTCTTTGCCGGCATTATTCCATACAGAGGATAATTTTTGAGGTATTTCATTAAAAATCCTTAATTGAAATTCAGTCCAAGGCCTCCATGTGGATTGTTCTCAGCTGTGAATGATATCCCCTCAAGTAGTATATATATTCTTGTATCCTGATCGACAGAAATTAGTTGCGTTCTCGCTCAGTAAAATATCTATCGATCATCCCTAGCCATTGCATTTGTTAGCAGGCGCATCAATTAAAGAATTTTGGAGAATTGTCCAATGGAAGTATGGCATCACGAGTACCTAACTATTTTTTAATTGCGATTTTAATATTAATTTTAGGCCTCACCCCGTACAAAACTAGAATTGTTCTTGGTATTCCTGAAATTGTTTCCCACTTTGTGAGGGTTTGGATTCTTTTTTCCAAATTAAACAAAGTAATTGACCTTTTAGAAGGCTATTAGATAAAGAGAAATGAACCGAATGATTATACGTAATGATAGAAAAGTGATGGGGCAGCAAAGCTGACATATAGCACTTGGGTATCATTTCCCTTTGCTTTTACCTCTAGCTTAAAGAGGTCAAATGCCTCCCATGGGTGTCATTGAGACATTTAATTTGGAGTAGTTCTGACTCCAACCCTTAATTATCCTACAGAAACTTGGTCAAATTCAAGGATTTGATGTTAAAATCTGAAGTCAATCATGACTTATATGCAATAATATTTTTTTGTCTTCCCCGCAAACATTATAGCTAGCCAGTCGAGAGATCCTGCATTTATCCTCCAAAACATCAGTGTGACAAGTAGCATCGCCCTGATACGCCCTTGCTTTGTAACGGGAGACACATTTCATTGATCATGTTAGTGAGGTAAGAGTAGGAAAATCATGCAAATTAAACATCATCATCACTTTGTAGTAAATTGTCAAAGCTTGCTCCATTCACCTCTCTTGCTTTGCTCTATACATATGCTAAGCTAACGTGCACATTTGGCAGGGAGTACAGTTTTCACGCGGTTGACATGCCCATCATCCCGAGTTATTATAGCCCTCACTACCTCACTTGTGCTCCTCACCACTTGCCTGTTTTGCTGATGTTTATGGCTGTGATTCATCTTGTTTTTTAATAAAAATTTAGGTTTTTATTATTTATTTTTTTATTTTGAATTCTTGATATTAAAAATAAAATTTTAAAAATAAAAATATATTATTTAGATGCATTTTTATGCGAAAAATACTTTAAAAAATAATTTTTATTTGTTAAAGAATAATATAAATTATATATCAATATCTTATCTAACAGTTTAATCTATTGAGGTGAGATAATTTTTTGATATGATATTTGGATCTTGATGATCAAGTGGTTATAAGTTTGAATTTTAATATCATCATTTACTTAATAAAAAATTAAATATAAGATAATGTGAATCTTTGTAAATTTCAAATTTAAAGTGAAAATGTGATAAAAATTACTTTTTAAAAAATAATTTTAAACTAAAAAAAATTAAAAATTTAAGAAATTGATATCAAACAAAATTTATAATGCAGTGAGATGTAGTTAAAATTATATTTCACTCTGATTATAATTTTAAAAATATTTGTTTAATCAACATACTATATTTATATATAAATCCTAATAAAAACTATCTTTTAAAGTTTTAATTAAAAAAAACTATATATTTTTTTTTCAACTGATGTTTTCCAAGTAACAAAAAAGCCACCACAGTTACAAAACTCAATTTGCTGTACCATGGCATTTCAGCACATTTGTTCAGTTCTGCGTTGGGTGTTACAGGCTAGCAGCTAGCTAGCTATATCTCTAGGTTCTAGCTTAACATGAAATAGCTTTTTATTTATTTTTATTCCATATGTTTTTCAGGGGACCCCGAAAGTGAGAAAGTTAATAGGATCCTTTCGGTAAGTTAGCACAGTTAAGAAAAATATTCTGTAAAGTAACACAAAATAAAACATATTTAGAGATATAGAATAATTAAAGTATGGCAATAGTTGCAGATATTAATTACAATTTATATGTTACAGATGGTATTTACTACTCTTTTAATAGACAATTTATTCGCCTGCCAACTCCCTGCTTAATAAAAAAAACATTTACTACTCTTTTAATAGACAATTTATTTGACAATTTATTCGCCTACCAACTCCTGCTAAATAAAAAAAATTAATATAATTCAAATAATTAGTTTTTTAGCATCAAAATATAATTTACATGAAAATCACATAAAATATTCAATCATAAAAAACAAATTTAAACCAATAATTAACACAACATAATATTTTATTCAAAATTAAATTAATTATATATTTATTCAAAATTCTCACAACACAACTATATTTAATAATTATCTCAGCTTATAGAAGGAGCTAGAGCACCCTTGAACAGGCGTGTATTGGTTATAAACATTATCCCAACTTATCCAACTTGAAAATGAATTTGTAATATCTTTATAGTTGTATGGAGAATCAATATTATCTCAACTGAGTAGATAAACCTAGATTATTCACCGACAAACTTGAAATACTTGTAAGCAGGCTTGGAACGCTCAGCATTTTCAACACTCCCACAGTAAGCTATCTCTTCTTTTACTAATATTACTTCAATACAGTCAACTTTCTTAATCTTCTGAAGTTCATCACAATTTATAGTATAGTAAATGCTAATTTTTTAATTATTATTTTTTCCTGCTGAAAAATATCTCTACTTACTGGTCAGTGTTGACTCAGCTTAGACTTTTGAATATTTATGTTGGATTTAATTTGCTGAAGACGATGAATTCTTTGTCGTTGGTTCGATTACTTAATTTTGGTGTGGATGGTTGAGGAGTTTATTGCCACTTGAAGGAAGTGGGTGGAAGTGTTAATTACCGATTGGAGCGCTGACTGCTCATCTTAATTGGAGAACGACGATGAATTCTTGGCCGTTGGTTCAAGTAATTAATTTTGCTTGGATGGTTGATGAGTTTATTGCCACTTGTAGGTACTGGGCGGGAGTGTTCCTTATTCACGAACACTGACTGCTCATCTTAATTGTGGAACTGGACCTGAGTAGCTGGGTTTTTTTTATTACAAGGGAGATATTTGAAATCAAGACACTTTTTTTTTTTTGGAGAAAAACTGATACCAATTGAACCATAATTTATTCACTAAAATTAGCTCATTAATTACTACTAATTGAGTGTTTATGATTGCGGTACTTTCTGTTTTTGGCGTGTTTCGAAGAGGTGTTTAATTTTAAAATACTAAATTATTTTTTAATGATTTTGATGTATTAAAAATTATAAGTTTGAGTTTAATATGGTTTAAAGTGTTAAACCTTAAAACTATATAAAAATATAATTAAAATTGTAGAAGCATGTAGTTTTATTAGGTCAAAGTCCCATAAAATTTGAAAAAATAAGTTTAAGTACCATGAATATTCATAAATAACCTAGGAAATAATGAATTATTAAAAATAAATTTAAAATCCAAAAAGGAAAGAAAATCTAAATTATGCTATGAAACATGTCGACCATTTAAAAGAAAAGGAAACATTTTATCCTAATGCTCCACTACAATGATCCCAAATCCTGACTAGGATAGGTAAGAGTTTTTCTTCTTTTCAAATAGTACATGTGAGGAGAAATCTTTTTTTTAAAAAAAAAACAACACATGCATTAAAATTCCAAGATCTTCAATCAATTAAACCATGATATTTCTTTAATTATGCTAGTTTGTAAATTATCTTCATCAAGTTTTTTTGTTTATATATATAAAAAAGAGTCCATAGTGAAGCTAACTCAACTACACGCTGTATGATCAAGACAGCCGCCGCCAAGTTGGAAAAGAAGGAGCCCTAGTCAGCCATGTGGTTAGATAAATTTCTTGGACAAGTCTGCCATAAGTCATGGATTAAGATCAAAGCTAACCTTCGGTGGGGTTTCACTTATCTTCGAAGGGATTTTATATTTGTAATGGCCTAGGAGTGAGTGAGTGGGAGAATCTTCTAATTGTGAGGCCTGTGAAGTAGCCATGGAAGCTGAGCTGGGATGTTGCTGACTCCTAGTTTGGATCTTTTTGACCTCCCCTTTTCAACTTTGCTTTCCTTTGATGATGTTGATGTTTAATTTTGGAAGCTTCAAATGCTGTCTTAACAATGAGTATAGCTCCCTTTCTCGCCTTAAAACCCATTGATAGAGAGATAACACATTTAATTTGCGTTGCTATATTTTTTTTTTAATGAATACAAGAGAATCTGAATCCAATCAGAATAGTTGAATTGGCTTGATGAACAGAGCACAAGTCCCGTAATCTGAGAGCAAATATTTCAACAAGCTTCTTTTTAGATGGAATTTTTGCTATGCATTCAAGTTTTAGACCTTTTGATTGAAGAATAATTATTGAACTAGGAATATATTTACCTTTGTTTAGATATGAAACTGATTAATTATTTCTGAAGAAAAGAAGAAACCTATAAATGAATTCTTATTATATATACAGTATGATCATCATACACCACGACTAATCCCACGGGCCCTGAAGTTAACGACCATGTAAGCCTCCAGTGGCCATCATATGAGCAACCAAAGACTCGAACCTGAGACCACAGAGGGAGCAAACCCCTTGATCCCAAGTCCTTACCACTTGGTATATACAATATGATGTTCTAGTATTTTTTGGTATTATAATACGATATATATTTTAAAATTGTTTTTTTAAAGCTATATTAAAATAATTCTTTTATGTTTTTTAAAATTAACACCTTAAAATCATTAAACAAACACTAAATAAAATGTTAATTTAATATTTTTTTAAGTAAATATAATTTTAAAAAATCATTACCATATAACCAAACAAGTTATAAATCTTGCTGAATTAGAAAACCTGATGTGGAAGAAGGGATCATAATGTTTACTTCGAACACCTTAAACTCAGTCCACCAACCACTGTACTTGGATTTTGATGTATGATTATAAAGACGCAACCAATAATGTTGGATCTAAGAATTTGAATTGGTGGGACTCATAAGGAATCTCAGCTATAAATCTTGTGCAGATCTTAAAAACCTTACCAACAATGACTCATTTAAGTTCGAATGGCCACCTTGAACCGTGGACACGAGGCAACTACATATTTTGAAATGACAGTGAATGCACAACTCTAAGTTAATATATCCATGATTGCTGGCATAAATACACTCTCCTATACTTGTTTAAATTCATTCGTGCGGATGCACAACTGGGCCCACCCCAATTTAAAAATATGTATATTCTATTTCTAAGATTTCACCTTCCAGCCTTTTTACTGCAATAAATATATACTGATAATCCTTGTTAAATCCTTCAACATTGGGAGTTAATAAATTATTTTTTTATAGGCGTCGAATTCAATGCTCTTATCTTCAATTTTTCTAAATCCCACTAAGCAATTCATGTTTCAATTGCTTCTAGCTCAGTACAGGCTTCCTATCTCTGCACAACATTTATCATAAATTTTTCTATCCAAGTATTTAGAAGGATTTTAATTAAAAACAAATTAGTTTTGATCCAAGATTTGGACCCAGAAGGTTAAACCAGACTATTGGACAATATTCAAAATTTAAATCTTCCAAAATAATTTTCAGCAAATAAACTAAATTTAAAGCGTGATTATAAAATATTTTTCAATGAATAGTTTTTCTGTAATATTTAAAAAAAAAACATATAAAAACTATTTAAAAAACAAACATAAAAAAACATAAAATATTTTACACAAAACGTTCTATAAAAGAATTTAATTTTCGTGGAAGAAAGAGAACCCAAGATACTCTTACTGAATAAAAAATATTAATGTGCTGAGTAGTGGTGCTGCCATACAATAGAGGTGGCGCCGCGGCGGCCACAAAGGGTACACTGTGTTTGTGTTTTTTGTTTTTGGTGCAAGCAAGGGCGACAACGTGCTCAAGTTTACAAAACGCACAGAAAATCCACTACACCAAGGAAAACAAAAGCCTGGCAAGAAAGGCCATGACTTATGTCAGGATGAGTGGTGTTTTCTGGTCAAAAAACTCTCAACCTGTGGGTGAAAATAATTCAGAGAATATAGAACCTCGTGACGTTATATTTCAACTGAGCAAGTGTTCGGGAAATTAGAAAAGGAAAATTTTGGATGAAAGTGACAAATTAATTTATGATTTTTTTGAAAGGCAAGCGACAAGCTTCACTGCTATTCTTTGACCTCTCTGCTCACCATGCAGAACCATGGCTGTTCATAATATAGATATTAGATCCCCCGTCTCGTCCTCGTTCGTCTTCTTCTCCTTCACTTTCTGCTTTTCACTGTGGCTGAGGCAATCAAGTATACGAGTGCGTCCTCCAACCATGAGGTGGAGACGCCGACCATTTTCTTATGATAATAAAATAACATAAGAGACCTCACTGATTCATTTTTGAGTGGAACAATAAAATAATAATTTTGTTATCTGAAAAAACAAATCCATGTATCTAGTCATTAAAGATATTAATGTTTATATATATATATATATATATATATATACACACACATATAATCAGTTTCATTTAGGGTAATTTGATAATTTAATAATTCTAAATATTATTAAAAAATAATTAAATATTTTGTTCAACATGTTTACAAAAGTATTGTGATTGTGCTTTTTCAGCAATTCATGTAGTGTTGCTCAAAGATCAAAAATTAGCTTTTAAATGGTGTTCAAATAGCATCGATAAATTTTTTTATTGTTAGATGATATATGTGGGATAAACATTTAATTATCAATTATGCCTATAAAAATTTTCAATGTATCCTTTTAATTTGTTTTTCTTCATACTTTGTACATGTTATTTTAATTAATATTTGTTTTAGATAAAATAATTTATAAAATTAATTTTTTTTAATTTTATAATCCTTTAATTTTTTTCATATGTCAAATTTGATCTTCATTCTTTCAATTGTTAATTATTTAATTTGAGATAAATTTTAAAATTGCATTTATTTTACGATTTTATCTTTTTATTTTTATTTTTTCTATCATATTTGATCCTCATTATTTTTATTGTTATTTTTTTTTTACTTTTTAAAATTTTATAAATTGATATATTTTTTTCCACCAATTTCATCATTCAATGTTAAATAGGTCAGAAATTAAGCTCCTTGATTAAGCTTAATTTTATGATTTAATGGGTTGCGAGTTTGGGAAATTAACCCACATTTAAAAAATTTACCCAAGTTTGCTTCTTTTTTTATTTTTAAAACTTATGGTTTTTTAGTTTCATCATTCAATATTTATTTAATTAGAAATTTGACTCTGTTATTTTTTTATTTGCTTTCTATATGATTTTTAAAATGACTTTTGTTATTTTATTTTTTTTATTTGTCTTTCTTTGTTAAATTTAGTTTTTTTTTTAAAAATTATTTTTGAATTAAATTAAATTAGTTGATTAGATATAAGCATAAAATGCTCACTCCATAATATTTTATTTGGTTTATTTTTAGTGTCATTGCTACATCTTTTGATGTAGTTCTGCAGTTTTTCACAATAGAATCATCTCGATAAATTCTTTTTAATCACATTAATAACTTGCTATCAAATTAAAATGCAATTTCTAAGAATAAAAAAATCTATTCTTTTAAGATTAATCACAAATGGGTTTAAACAACAAGAAATTTCCTCTTTTTTACCCTAAAAGATCAAATTTTACCTGACAACATTGTTGGTGAACAAAAGAAGCAAAACCATGCCTACATCAACACAAACAGTCAAAACAATTTTATTTTAACATAAGAAAGCAAGCCTTGTAGAAATAAATAGAGTCGAAGATAGGGCTTACCTGACTTGCACCTATGAAATTTATCGCAACTTCTAAAGGGATGAGAAAATTGTAACTGAGTTATAAAGTAAATGAAGGACAACAACAAACAGCACAACCACTTTAATTTTAAGAAATCTATAAAGAATAATAAAAAAAAGCTAGTCGGGTCTTAGCTAGGTTTATTGAGGTCGACCGGGTTTTCTCTGACCAACTCTCTAGCAGGCTTTAATTTTAAGAAATCTATAAAGAATAAAAAAAAAAGGTAGCCGGGTCTTAGCTAGGTTTATCGAGGTCGACCGGGTTTTGTCTGACCAACTCTCTAGCAGATTTTTATTTAGACTTGGATTAGTTCTAGGCCTGAGTCAGTTAAATCCCGGGTTGACTTATTGAACTAGTCCAGATTTTAAAATTATGATTCCAACCGTGACATGTTTTGAGTATTTCTAGTATTTTTTTTTTTAAAATTCTTTAGTAAGGGGTATGTTGAATATATAAAATCTAAATTTGGTACATGTTAGTCAAGTGATTTACTTTGGTTAATTTTGAGAATAAAAATCTAATGAACTGATAGGTTAAGACACAATAATAATATATTAGATATAGTCAAACATACAAGAATAGACTAAAAGAAGGATATGTGAAGTTATTTTCCATAAATAATAATAATAATAATAAAAGATATGCTAATTGATGAATGAAAGCAACAGGTTTTGTTGTTTTTCCTATTGATATTGAAGATGAAGTTGAGTTGAGTGAAATGAATTATTTTTCTTACTGATTGTTCTTGTAATATCAAATAGATATTATTTTTAACAATTCCAAACATACTCTTTTTTTTTTTCAAAAGTTATTTGGTCATAACTTATGGTATTTTGATTAAAATGTTACTCAATTTTTAACGATTAACTAACAATCTTAAGCTATTGATAAGATAATTTTTTAACATTTTCCACCCGGCTATTTTTTGGAAATTTCACTTTTTAGTTTTTTTCTTTAAAAATAAATTGAAAATAATATTTATATTTATTAAACCACAAAAATTAATTTTTTTAGAACATTATCTTCCATTTTATGTTCTTAAAATTATTATTAAAACTAATCTAGCCATTTCAATATGCTTAAAATAACGATAAAAGAATGACTGATGTTATATTAATATAATAATAACTAATAAATCATTACAAAAGATCGTATTATTTTTAATAACTAGTTCATAGGTTTTTTTAAAATGAAAAAATAGTTATTTTACTGTTTTCATCTGCAATAAATAATGTGTTATTCTATAGTGAAAGAATAAGTTCTATTATGTTTTTTAATAAAAAAAATCGATTCAAAATTATCTATATTAAATATTTTATATATGGTTAGAGTATTATTTACAGTAGATTTCAAGGGAAAAAAACACAAGAACAAAGTCCGGGTTAGATCATCCTCGTCCAAAGCTTCACAACCCCAAATCCAAAGGCTTGTTTTAATCCTCGTTCAAAACAAGCATCTTTAGTTTCGACATCTCCACTTCTTGAACCTTGATAATCTAACCCGAAACACGCATGTATCGATGTTCAGTGCTGTCTTCTCGTTTTGTAGACCACCTTTCCATTAATCTATCATTACAATGCCATGAATATTTCTCACTATAATATGGTTTGGTCTGTAAATATTTCCAAGCATGTCGTCGCCTGCCTAAAAGAGTAAAAAACACAAAGACAGAGGCAATAATTTAGTCTCTAGTCTACCCGAATCTATATCATACAACACGGTGTCGTTCTCGTCCCTTTACCTTTCTGTCGCAAGGTCCTGTCACAGTCACTTATTCAAAGATTTCAGTATTTCACCTTGAGTAACTGTCTCTTCTTCTCTGCGCTCGGCCACTCACGTGACTCAGATGACTCTCCAACAAAGCCATAATGTTATTCTGTGTGCTTCTTTGCTGTGCTCGCTACTAAAACAACCTGCTTAATTATTATTATTATTATTATTATTATTATTATTAATGGTAATAAATTAATTACTTCCAGTGTTTATTTACCCTTGAAATAGCCTCGACATCCTTCTCCAGATTTCACAGCCACATGATGAAGAATGGGAGACCAATAATGAAATCAGCCATCTTTGCCACCTCCCCTGTCTCTTTGATTTTAGTAATTTTCGATCTTTGGTAATAAATTAACCACGCTTCTCCCTCCCTCTCTCTCTAAATCCTCAGGCACATGCTCTGTGATTGTTGAGGCTGTCCTTAATCCCGTACACCACCATTTTAAGTACAAACATTTTCTTAATTTTTTTTTGTTTATTTCCAAATTAGTTTGTTTATTATTTAAAATTAAGTTTATATATATATATATATATTTATAACTTTAATAACGTATTCTTAACATCGGCTTGAAATATTTTAAAAAAATTAATTAGTTTTGTGAATGTTTATTCTAAGATCTTAACGTAACAAGGAAAGCAAGCTTCATTTAACTCTTAGACCAACACTGTCTGTTTGTGGGTTTTTTTTTTAATTAATCTTAAATTAAATAAAAATAATTTTAAAAAATAAATAAAAAAAAACTTTAAAAAATAATATCCTTTATAATATAAACACTGTCAATTTTAAACCATAAAATGTGGTCCTTTTCTTTCACCAAACTTCAACGACCTCATCTCAGAAATTTAACCTAACCTTGGTACTTGTTTGTTGGGACAATTGCAGCTATTTCAATTGATGAGATTTTTTGATTATGAAAATGTGGTTTTAAATAATATTTTTTATTTTTTTAAAAGTTATTTTTAATATTAAGACGTTAAAATAATTTGAAAATATTAAAAATATATTAATTTAAAGTAAATAAAAAATAAATTTTTTAAGTTTTTTGAAAATGCTTCTAAAACACATAAATAAACAGTTATAAAGCATTTGTTGTTTCTCCAGAAGGAAAAGAAAAAATGCCTTAAACTCGAAGCAAAGATTTGACTTGGATGAACTTAGTGTTTTGGAACAAAATCATTAGAAACGAATGATTCACATTCAAAAACTCATGCAAAATTTGTCCCGCAAAGGCCATCATTCACAGTCATGCAATGTCTTAACAACACACAACAACACACTAGAGCACTACAGCAGGCTCATCAGCTCACAACAATATAGCCCACTCTCGTGCCATTGCTCCCTTTCACAGAAAAAACACTCTCGATTCGTCCCTCTATCGTCCTCTCCTTTTCAAGGCTGAACCCCCTCTTATATCTCACACCAGAACGCACTCCCAGCTCCTCAACTCCTCCCTTTCTAGAATCCCACCACCACCACCGCCACCTCCTCAGTCCACAACAAGGAGCAAGCACCATGCTTCTTTTCCTTCTCCTTTCCCTCGTCTTCTTTCCCTCCCCTTCCCTTTCTCTAAACCAAGAAGGCCTTTACCTCCAACAGATCAAGCTCTCTCTTTCAGACCCAGACTCAGCTCTCTCTTCATGGTCAGGCCGAGACACCACCCCTTGCTCATGGTTCGGCATCCAATGTGACCCGACAACAAACTCTGTGACTTCCGTAGACTTGTCCAACACCAACATAGCTGGCCCTTTCCCTTCCCTCCTTTGCCGTCTCCAAAACCTTACTTTCCTTTCCTTCTTCAACAACTACATCAACGCCACTCTCCCTTCAGATATCTCCACGTGCTGGAATCTCCAACACCTTGATCTTTCTCAAAATCTACTTACGGGTACCCTCCCCCACACCTTAGCTGACCTCCCTAACCTCAGATACCTTGACCTTACCGGAAACAACTTCTCAGGAGACATTCCCGATACTTTCGCTCGTTTTCAAAAACTCGAGGTCATTTCTCTCGTTTATAATCTCTTCGACGGTATAATACCACCTTTTTTAGGCAACATTAGCACCCTCAAAGTGCTCAATTTGTCGTACAACCCGTTCGCACCGGGTCGGATCCCTCCCGAATTGGGTAACTTGACAAACCTGGAGATTTTGTGGCTCACTGCGTGTAATTTAATTGGCGAAATCCCTGACTCACTGTCTCGACTCAAGAAACTCACCGATTTAGACCTTGCATTCAACAGCCTTGTCGGTTCCATCCCAAGCTCACTCACTGAGCTGACCAGCATAGTCCAAATCGAACTCTACAACAACTCGTTGACTGGTGAGTTGCCTCGGGGGATGGGGAAGCTTACTGATTTAAAGCGACTCGACGCGTCAATGAACCAGTTGACCGGGTCGATTCCAGTCGAGCTGTGTCGTTTACCGTTAGAGAGTCTCAATCTCTACGAGAATGGCTTTACAGGGAGTTTGCCTCCAAGCATAGCTGACTCACCGAACTTATACGAACTCAGGCTGTTTCGAAACGGATTCACTGGAGAGTTGCCTCAAAATCTTGGAAAAAATTCGGCATTGAGATGGTTAGACGTGTCCAACAACCACTTTTCCGGTCAAATCCCGGCAAGTTTATGTGAAAATGGCGAGTTAGAGGAGATTTTGATGATATATAACTCGTTTTCAGGTCAAATACCGGAAAGCTTGAGTCAATGCCGGAGTCTGACCCGGGTCCGGCTGGGCTATAACCGGTTATCCGGCGAAGTGCCAACTGGGTTTTGGGGGTTGCCTCATGTTTCGTTGTTTGATCTTGTTAATAATTCATTATCGGGTCCGATTTCGAAAACAATTGCAGGTGCTGCAAATTTGTCTATGTTGATTATTGACAGGAATAACTTTGATGGGAGCTTACCGGAGGAAATCGGGTTTTTGGCTAATCTCTCTGAGTTTTCGGGTAGTGAAAATAGGTTTAGTGGATCGTTGCCTGGGAGTATAGTGAATTTGAAAGAGCTAGGAAGTTTGGATCTTCATGGGAATGCCCTATCGGGGGAGCTACCAGATGGGGTTAATTCATGGAAAAAAATGAATGAGCTAAACTTGGCTAATAATGCTCTTTCTGGGAAGATTCCGGATGGAATTGGAGGAATGTCTGTGCTTAATTATCTTGATTTGTCGAATAATAGGTTTTCGGGGAAAATTCCAATCGGTTTGCAGAATCTGAAATTAAATCAGCTTAATTTATCAAATAATCGGTTGTCAGGAGAGATTCCACCCTTATTTGCAAAGGAGATGTACAAGAGTAGTTTTATTGGGAATCCTGGTTTGTGTGGTGATATTGAGGGATTGTGTGATGGGAGGGGTGGTGGGAGAGGTAGAGGTTATGCTTGGTTGATGAGGTCTATTTTCGTACTTGCTGTGTTGGTTCTGATTGTTGGTGTGGTTTGGTTTTATTTCAAGTACAGAAATTTCAAGAAAGCAAGAGCCGTTGAGAAGTCAAAATGGACGTTGATCTCGTTTCATAAACTGGGTTTTAGTGAGTATGAGATCTTGGATTGTCTTGATGAGGATAATGTTATAGGGAGTGGATCGTCTGGGAAAGTTTACAAGGTTGTGCTTAGCAATGGCGAGGCTGTCGCAGTGAAGAAGATCTGGGGAGGAGTGAAAAAGCAGAGCGATGATGTTGATGTTGAGAAAGGTCAGGCGATTCAAGATGATGGTTTTGATGCAGAGGTTGCTACTTTGGGTAAGATTAGGCACAAGAACATTGTTAAGCTATGGTGTTGCTGTACCAATAAAGACTACAAGCTTTTGGTGTATGAATACATGCCTAATGGTAGCTTGGGTGACTTGTTGCATAGTAGCAAGGGAGGTTTGTTGGATTGGCCAACAAGGTACAAGATTGTTGCTGATGCAGCTGAGGGACTTTCTTATTTGCATCATGATTGTGTTCCTCCCATTGTTCATAGAGATGTGAAGTCCAACAATATATTACTGGATGGTGATTTTGGAGCTCGGGTAGCTGATTTTGGTGTAGCCAAGGTGGTTGATTCAACCGGAAAGCCTAAATCCATGTCAGTCATTGCAGGGTCCTGTGGTTACATTGCTCCAGGTTAGTGATTAAACTTCTTCCTAACTGGTTCTGGAACTTCAGATTTGATGTGTTTGAAAATGATCTGTACTGAAATTCCGTTTTTTTAATCAAGTCCCATATAGCCTGCACTGGTTTTCTTGTGTTTATAGTACAGCAATAATTATATGGATATTTTTTAGCATTAGATTGCCAATTCATAAAGACTGGTATTCTCTTATCAATCACCTTTGTAGCTCCTGACAAATATATTAATGGCTTGCCATCCAATTCCAACAACTTACGAAATTGGAACTAACTTCTTTTGAGAAACTTGATGCAGAGTATGCGTACACCCTTCGTGTGAACGAGAAGAGTGACATCTACAGCTTTGGTGTAGTTATTCTCGAGTTGGTAACCGGCAAACGCCCTGTTGATCCAGAGTACGGAGAAAAGGACTTGGTCAAGTGGGTATGCACCACTTTAGATCAGAAAGGAGTGGACCATGTAATTGACCCAAAACTTGATTCTTGTTTCAAGGAAGAGATATGCAAAGTCCTCAACATCGGCATCCTCTGCACCAGTCCCCTTCCCATTAACCGCCCATCGATGAGGAGGGTGGTAAAAATGCTGCAAGAAATTGGGGCAGAGAATCTCTCCAAGATTGCTAAGAAGGATGGCAAGTTGACGCCTTATTACTATGAAGATACCTCAGATCATGGGAGTGTAGCTTGAGTCAACATTCAAAAGTTTTGCTGCCAACATGGATATGGAAGGAGCACATAATTATAAGCTCCAGTTTTCTTCTTTGTTGGGCTAAATTCCCAGTTTTTACCTCCACTTTGGTGTTGTCCTTTCTAAAGGAGGAGGAAAGATAGTTGAAAGGTTAATTTATGGAGAGAAGGAGAAAGGCAAAAGAAAAGTGTTGTTAAGGTAACCAAGGATGTTGGTAATGGTATTGTACACTGTAAAGAGTCATTAAATGCAATGAAAATCCCTTCTACCAAATTCGATCGACTGACTTCATTAATGTTCATTTGTTGATTGTGATGCCTACTAACACTGCTTATCATTTCGTGATTTCTCTCTCATTTGGTAAATTCTACTTCTTTTATGTTACCATGGAAAAACTGCGAAATCTTCATCTCTGCCCTGAAAGGTTAAATGCTAGGGGTGGTCTGTAACTTCATTACTGGTTTCTGCCTGCAGCTAACAGATTCCCGTAGAGAGGGGTGGGCTATAAAGCATATAATGTAGCTGGCAGACATGGTTGGTCCCTCATGGGCCCTTCCTATTTAAGAGAGGGGCTCTGGCTAGCTCCTTTTGGAGCTGTGTTCACTGGACCTTGTTGAGTTCTTCCTATCATCTTCTCGGAAAACGACGCCCGACACCGCAGCTAATTGTGGAGTCGCCTCAAAACTGCCGAATGGTGTTGTGGATATAAATTTCTAAGGAGTCGAAGCGTATCCAGGACTCTGAAAGGACGCAATATTTGAAAGCATGTAGAGACACTGTCCAAAGATCATTCACAATCCGCCGACACTAGAATCCAACAGTATCCCTTGGAAATATACCTGCATCTGCATTTGAAAGGAGGCGTTGGTTCATCAAGTGAAAACGATTGTTGTGGCTTGTGATGAATTTGATGGAAGATTTTTTATCCGACCTTCAGAAGCAACCTGTGTTTTCTCAAGAAAAAATGACATTTAATCATCGTTGATCCTCACCAAGATATATATATTCGAGTCAGCTGGCACTTACACAGTAACCCACGCTGAGTCCTTAGACGGCAACCCCCACTCTCCGAAAGGGAGTCGCCAACAACTGATCTGCTAGCTTGTGTGAGCTTAAATGATGATATCATTCATTGATAGGCCTTATATCAAATTCAAGCAAAGAGTGCGGCCCAGAGATTAATCAACACTGGCTTTTTAGTTTTAAACTATTATTTTTTTATCATTTTAATATGTTATTATTAAAAATAAAAAATATTTACAGGTAAAAAAAGACTCAAGCATTAAATTGGTGCATAAATGAGCATCAAGTCTCCATTACAACAATAAAACAAGATGAGTTTTATAATATTCTTACAATCACATTAATTTTTTTTATATAAAAAAAGTCCCTTCTCCCATTAACTCCATGCATCTACAAGTACCAAAATTAAATCCCCATTATGAAATATTTACGTAATTTACTTATATGCTTAAAAATTAAAATAAGTAAAAGTGCAAAATCATATCGAATTAATAAATAATTCAACTTAAAATATATAGTTTTAATGTTTTAATTTTTATTTGTCAACTTAGATACTTAAAATCTTGCAAGAACTTTCTTCTTCTTCTTCTGTATGAATAAAAATCTTACAATAACGTTATATTCATGACAAATCAAATAGCATGTACAACAATACATTGATTAGTTCATTGTCAAATGCTTCATTCCAAACACAACATAAAACAAGAAGCAAAGCAAAATGTAGCAGAGCGCACACAGAGAGAGCCAAACAGCCCCTGAAATGGCAATGGATGAACCAGTGTCGCACCCTTGCTGCCTCTCCTGTCTCCCATCAATTTGCAATGTCTTCAGAAATCTGGGGTCACCGCCGGCGAGGTTTGATCCGCCCACAATGTAGTTGTTCTCTTGTACTGCAGAAGTCTTTCTCATAGCTGTTATTATCAAATATATAGTGTCAAGAGAATAAAAGACCATGAAACCTAGGAAAGTAGATTTTGTTCTCCATTCCTGGTTTTTTGCCACAGAAAAAAAATGATGACGAGCGACTAACATAAATCATATAACATCCCGAGTTTTGAACTTTTGCCCAAGTCATTGTGGACTACTGACGCCTGAAAACTTGAGCCCATCTCCCCTTTTGACCCAAAAAACAACAAGAAGCTCTACATCACATTCAACTAGAAATTTTAGAAATAAAGGGATACTTCCCTCACGATACACGACACGTTGCGGGTTTGGATAACAATTTTTGAACGTGCGAAAAAAAAAAGTTTGGATAACAATTTTTGAACGTGCGAAATTTTTTTTTTAGGTATTTTTAATATTTTTTAATAAAAAACATTTTAAATTATGGAGATGTTAACTTGTTATAACTTTAATCATTTGATAGGTCTAATTTTTTTTTTAATAATCAATAAAAATATAATTTTTGATTTATAAAAATTTTAAAAAACATATTTTTTAAAAAATATATTGAAATAAAAATAAATTTTAAACTTATAATTTAATAGTGAGAAAGTATCTCAACCTTCCTTTTAAAGTTTTTTTTTTTTTATCTAATTTAAATCATTAAATTATACTCTAAAAAGGATTGTCATGTTTACTTTTTCTTATTAAGAATCTCATTAATGGAATATCTAATTTTTTTTTATCATACTTTTCTAATAAAGATATTTTTTAGTAATTTAGTAAAGATATTTTTATCTAAATTCTAGTCTTTATACTGTGATAAAAATTATTTCTTAAAATTTTTTTTAGAATTATATTAAATAACTTTCTAATAAAGATATTTTTTAGTAATTTAATAAAACATTTTATCTAAATTCTAGTGTTTATGCTGTGATAAAAATTGTTTGTTAAAATGTTTTTTTAGAATTATATTAAATAATATACATTTTATTTTTTAAAATTTATTTTTAATATCAATACATTAAAATAATACAAAAAATAAAAAAATAATTTAAAATATTTTTTTTTTTACTAAATAGCCCTCACACCCAATAAAGATCTTATAATCATGTATGTATTTTTCTTAAACCATCCTTCCCGGGGTCATAATTTTTCAAGGTATCGTCAATTGTGATGATCATGATAAAAATGATGTTTTGTTTTTATTTTTCCATTGAGTTAGGAAAATATGATTATTTTAAGGTATAGAAATAGGGGTTTTTTTATTTGTTTAAAGGAATGTCAAGGTTATTTTTTCCATATAAAAATTTAACAGCAAGATAAAAAAAAAGATATAAATTATGCTTTTTAATTACACATTGATTCTTAAACCATTTTTATATTTAAATCCAACAAAAATTGAAGGTATTAAATGCGAGTAGATCATAATGCTTAATGAACACTGTTTTGAAGAAAATTAGGGGTCTTTATGTTTTGAGCACACAGTCATTATGGAACAAATAAAAGCTGAAAGCTTTACAATCTATTTAATAAAAAGGACTAATAAACAGTGAGATTAAAAACTTCACAAATCATGTTTGGGTTGATTTAATTTTTTTAATCTCCTGAAATATGTAAGTTTTATCAATTTCTATCCAAAAACTTATTCTCTATTAATTATTTTCCTAGCATTTTATCCATTCAATGAGTGAAAATGAAAATTAACTAGTAATTCATAGATGTCATTGATGAAGAAATGTTTTTTTTTTTTTGAATTGATATAATTCATATATCTCTAAAAGTAAAATAAATTTAACCAATCATTTTATAATTTCATGATATTATTTGAAATTGTAATAATGATTATTTTTTAAAATATTTCTTGTTTGAAAATATATTAAAATAATAATTTTTTAAAATTTATTTTAATATCACAACTTCAAAATAATCTAAAATCATAAAAATAATAAATTTAAAGTAAAAAAATAATTTTTTTTTCAAAAACACTATTTAAAACACATAAACAAACCTACTCTACTCTGTATTACTTTTTTTTTTTTTTTTAAATATGTGAAGTGCATCAGAAGAAGGCAGTCAACCGTGAACCAACGCAACTAACCTAATGGGATAGATATCCAACTTTCTTACCACAACAACTCAATTTTCAAAGCACACTCAGATTAGAAAGATACTTCCCTTTCTGTCTGCTTCACTTTCTAAACTTGCCCTCACAAACATGCATTAATTCAATCCCCATACACAAAATGATGATTTCTTCACGCAGCAGTTAATTTGTACAAACCTTCTTTGCCTCTACAGAGATCGTAGTAAAACCAAATTATCAATCAAAACCATAGTCTAGATCACCAAATATGAAACCCAGCCAGGAAATTGCTTATTATTTTATATTGTCTCTTCTTGCAGCATTTGTTGTTATTCTTTGTTTAGTCCTCATATTTTTTTGTAGAAAGAAACCTGTAGAATCTGAAGAAAGCCTTCCAGCTGCCAGGATTTCTGCACAGTGGTACCCATCAACAGATATCGACGCTGCCACAGACGGGTTTAATCATCGGAGAATTATTGGTACCGGTCGTTTAGGTACTGTGTATGCAGCTGTATTACCAAGTGATCAGAAGCCAGTTGCTGTTAAGAGAATACACCCTTCCCTTGTTCTGAGCAATGCTTGTCTTGGGTTCTCCTCAATGCTCAAAACACTCTCTTTGGCTCAGCATCCTAACGTAGTCCCTATATTAGGATTTTCACAGGCTCCTGGCGAGAGAATCATCGTGATGGAATTCGTTAGTGTGGTGAGTTTGGATTATTATTTGCATGAAAACCCTGATGGGGCGTCATCAGTATTGGATTGGAGCCGGCGTTTAAGCATCGCGGCCGGGGCGGCTAGAGGACTTGAATACTTGCATGGAGGGATGGCACCAAACATTGTTCATGGATGTTTTAAGGCATCGAATGTTTTACTAGATGACAAGTTGCGTGCTAAAGTTACTGATTATGGGTTATCTTCTTTGGTAGCAAATGAAAAGAGGGGGCTTGTGGGGTATGTGGATGATGAGTTTTGGAGTAATGAAGGGGGAGAAGCTTGCAAGGAAAGCGATGTTTATGGGTTTGGTGTGGTTTTGTTGGAGCTTTTGACTGGAAGAAGAGCAGAGGAAGGGTTACTTGTTAGATGGGCATTGCCTTTGATTAAAGAAATGAGGCTTAGTGAGCTATTGGATCTTAGACTTGCGAAGCCTTCTGATACGAGGGCGATTATTAGATTGGCTAAGGTTGCCTCAGCTTGTGTTAATAATTCTAGGAAGAGTAGGCCTACTATGTTTCAAGTAGCTACAATTTTAAATAACTTGGAGATTAAGGTATGTGCTTGATTTCTAGCTTCTACAAAGTGAACAAAATTCTTACTTGGAACAGAAAAGAAGAAAATGTCAAATTTTGACGTGGCATCAATTATGACTTTTGACTTTTTTTTTGTTCACATGAAATCAAGTATCCAATATAATTCTATATTTATTATATAAAAATTATTGCATAATTCAAATTGAACAACTATATATTATTATATTTCTCTTTCAATATTAACCAATTTTAAAATTTGAAAGAAATGTATATTAATATATTTTTCTTTTGATATTATTTATTTTTTAAATTAAACCTAATCTATTTATTAGAATTAGACCTCGTCCAATAATTTAAAGAAATTATGAAGCAGTTGTAACTACTTCATAGTTACCAAATAAAGTATATAATTTTTCTTAATTTATATATAGGAGTATAATTCATGTTGAAAAAAAAAACAATGGCTTCTTTTTTATTTCTTTAATTTTTTTTTAAATTAAATTTAATAAGATCATGTTGAACACAAAAACAATGGCTTCTTTTTTATTTCTTTAATTTTTTTTTAAATTAAATTTAATAAGATTTATAAAGATGTTTTTATTGCGAGATAATTTTTTGATCCTACTAATTAAATTATTATTGAAATAATTAATTTAAAAATAAAAAAATAAATTCTTAAATCACCGGTAAGTTTTCCTAATATCTACAAATATTAACCAATTTTGAACAATTTGAGTGATTTTTTTCTTATATGTATAAAATTGATTGGTAAATTGGAACAAAAGCAACCTGCCTACCCTAATGTGCCAACTATTACGGTCTAGAAAAGTTTGCTTTCTCTAGGAGATTGTGACAAGCGCCAAATGCATTAGAAACTTGGAACCGTGGGGCTGTTTAACTTGGTTTAGAAGAACTCAAATTCTTCAAGTGGGACTCAGACATATCCAGTGGGAGACCGTTGAAGAGGAAGATGGGCCGATGACGTGGAGAATAGGGCGGTATGGTGGGCCGGTGACGTTGAGTATGGGGCGGTGAGTTTCATTAATTTGTTAATTTCCGCGTTGAATGGAGATCTTTTTGAAGGGGATTTGTTTCTTCCTTCTTTTTTTTTTTTTTTTTTTTTTTATCTCCTTATTTCTTTTATTTGTTAAATAAAAATACTAGTTTATTTTCAGGTGCAGATTTTACAAAAAAAATTTCTGAAACATAAAAAAATAATATTTAAACTATAAAAAACTTTTCAGGATTTCTTTACATTATTACAATAATTGAAGTTTTAAAACTTACAATATAATTTTTTATTTAATTTAGTTTTCATATTAAACTACTTGAAAGTTGCCTCAACATAATTTTGTTGGTTAAACATGTATAAAAATAAAAATTTAAAGGTAAAAAAATAAATTAAATTAGTTTTGATGAACCTGTCAAATCCATAATTATGATTATGATTCCAGTAAATCAAATTAATTTTTATTTTATTATATGATAAAAAATAAATTTATTATCAATCCAAAATTAAATAATAAACTAAATAAAAAACTCAAATTAAAGAATGAAAATAAAAAAATAAAAAGGAAAAAAATTATTAAATGATAAAATTTTTATATATAAAAGCTCACACAAAATAAAATTAAAAATATATATATATCAAAATATCATAAACATGTATTAAAAAACCTAAAAGAATTGTTACAGAAAACCCAAATGTGTGGGCATTACCAAGTTATCTACTTTTTTTAAAAAAAAAATATATAAAAATATGTAAACAATAGGTTGTTTATCTATTGTATATAAAATGAAATCAAATTTGTTCTAAATACTAATCAAATATGTAATCTTAATCAAATTATGTGGGTTAACCAACTAAGTTATGATATAAAGTTATTAACCAAGTGATTAGCAAAATATATTAATCTAATTTACTATTCACAAGAAATAATTAACCCAACCTCATGCTATTTAATTGTTTTTGTTAATTCTTAGCCTAGCTGTGACACGTGAACTAAATTAGAAATAAAACATCCATATGCAAATTAAAAAGTTTATAAATTTTTTCATTATATACCTTAAATTGGACCTTCATGGCTACGAAGGGAACACGTTACTTGCCCTTTATTTTGGCTGTCGTTTGGATTGACTTGCTTCTGTAAATTGTATCCGATCATTTTCATATTATTGAGATCCCAATCCGAATTTAATTATTAAATCATGATGGCCATCTTTAAGAAGGAACCAGCCACCATTCTCGATTGGGTGACCATTGACCACCCGTTGTTGCCTTATTTTTACGTTATATAATTATAAAACTGGAAACTCTTTTTTTTTTTTTTTTCCTTTAGAATGTTATACATGGCCTCTTTCTCTCTTAGCCAACCTGTTTTTTTTATTATTATTATTAAAAAAACTGATTAATATTCCACAATTATTTGATATGGAAAAATTGAAACCGTCTCATGACTAGCAAGTCACAGGGAAGGGGAAGTGGGTCTCACTAAACCTTGGCCCATCTTTTGCGCGTGGGTTCGCAATCTTGAGGAAAATAAGCCGTGGCTATGGGTCTGTCATTTACACCGCCTTACGTTTATTTTATAGCTGGGTTTGGTTATCGAATTTTCAAAAGGTGTTTGTTAATTTATATCTATCATTTACTAAAATAAATAAATAAATAAATAAATAGATAGATAAAAGCAAGTGTATTGTGTTATGAGAGAATAACATTTTATTGAAAACTCTCTATGCTTTTGAGATTTCAAACTTAATTAGATGATTAAGAATGATAATGAGTATCAACTTCAATAAACCTCAATAGTTATTTTTTACTCAATAGGTAATGAATATAATATATATATTATTAAACTCAATATATATACATATCTTAATATTGATATAGTACACACACACACACATATATATATATATATATTGCCATTTTATTTTTTATTGGATAATAAATAATAGTTATATAATAGATACTCGAATAAGAAATAGAGTATGAATATAAAGAAATATAATTTATAGATGCCTATTGTCATCTCTACAAGAGAGCAATGAATAATTTAACAACATATATGAATAAAAGTTTTGTGATGTGTGATTATACCATTCATATATACTTGCATCCTTTCACTTCATATGTATCAATAAAAGTTTCTATAAAAATATTAAAATTAATTGTAAGAAAATAATATTTTTATAAAATACTATATAGGATTAAAACATTTGAATAGAACCTTGTATATATAAATATATAAGGTAAAACTTGAATAAAGATTTTAATCAAGACTCCATAAAATTTTAACATGATTGCATTAGTGTTATAGATTTTAGAAATTGTTATGTTTTAAAGTCTTCACCTTCATTTTTAGAAAATGTGAGGCAAATATTGAAAATATAAAAACAAATAAAACTTTTATTTTATATTTTAGGTAAGAAATTATTTTAAATATTATCAAGGTTTGATGATATATATTATTTTCTCTCTAAATGAGAAAATAAAAAATAAAAAATAATCATCAAGGTACCCTATAGAAAAATAACAAATATCCAATTGAAAAATTTATTATATTTTAGTATAATTTTATAAATTTAATTTTAATTATGTGTGATATGCATAAAAATTAAAAATATACTCATGACTAGAAAGATTCTAGATTATTTTGTTTAAAGAAGTCTTCTTTTATTATAAGTAGCGATATAAAAAGGAATAACACATATTTTAGGAATTCCTTCTTCTAAAAGAGTAAATGTAAAACAAAACAATAATAAAATATTTGATAAAAAAAAGATCTAATTTAATATTTGATAAATTTTTATTATTTTTATTATTGGCTTTTATTGACCTATTTTAAAACATTTAAAATTTCAGTACCAGAATTTTGTATATTATTGACAGATTATTCCTTTGATTTTAAACACTTACTTTATCAAAAATATTTTTATCGATGGAATTACAAACAATTATTGTTTGCCAGGAAATGTATTGTCAATGATTTGTATTATGTCACTTATTCTATCAATAGTATAATCACCGATAGAATTATAAATGAAAAAAACATGTCAAAAAATAATAATTATGGTATCATTTTGTTGGTATTTTTATCGGTGTGTATAGCATATCATTGATAGAAAATACTATTTATAAATCTATCGGTGATTTATATTCATATTACTGATATAATTAACTCGTTGGTGAGTACATATTATTGATGGAATTTTCTGCAATTTTTTTCAAACTTTTTAAGGGATTTCTTCCATTGATGATTCTGTTTGAAATAATGAATGACATTTCATGTAATTTTTTATCAACTCTCTGGAAATTTCCAACACGGTTAGTCCATTGATAATTTAGTCAATAATTTGTTTAAGTTTTTATTTTAAAAATTCTAATAAACAAAGTAGAAAAAAATTATAATAAATATAATTAAAATTAAATATTAAATATTTATTATAAATTTAAAAAATTATCAATTTGAATAAAATTAATATAGAGGTGAGGGGCTGAATGAGAAAAAGGAGGAGGCCGGTTTTTATTGGGACCATGGGGTGATGAGGTGGACCACATATACCACCTATGTTTATTGTTGCTCCATGTACAATTGTCTAAGTTTAGTCGTTTCAACACTAAATTGTTTTGTCTCGGTAATAAGCCAAATGGTCTCAGTTTTAACATGTTGTAAAATCACCTAGAACTCTGAAGATTGAGTGCTCAAAACTGATTATGAGCATCCAATGATCAAGGAACTACGAGACATCCATAAATTCTTGGTCGTAGTATTTGAGATACCATAAACCTAATTTATATCTCGTCTACTAGATAATCTAACCTCCAATTATAAATCCGGATCAAGTTTAGGATGGGTTGAAAGATTGTCCTTATATTTCTCCTGTAATTAAGTGATATATATTTCCTAAAAAAAAAAAAACCAACCAACTGATCCAAACAAATAACCAACCAATTGATTTAGAAAAATAATATTTTACTAAAAAACTTTTGAAATCCAACTTACCATGAACATTTGAGGTCAACAATCTGGAAGTTGCTACATCCCTTTTCAATGATCATCATTTTATATATGAGTTTCTAAAAAAATCTCAATTGGTTTTGGTTTGTGTTCAAGAATCTTAGCCTACAAAAAGAAATTATTGTTAGTTAAATATTTTCATATAAAACAACATTTTTTTTAAAAAAAATAGATATAATAAAGAAAATCTTACCATTCACTTTACATGTAAAATGAATAAAATGGATCTATTATTGTGTATTGTAATTGAACAGTGAATCTCCTCATTCCAGTTCTCTGTATTAGGTTGTGATCATCATACAAAATGCTCGGATGTCACATGCTGTATATAATCTTCCCATATAGTCTTCGAGATGTATGGTGGTTTCAAATCCCTCCAAATTGTCACGTTTTTCGGGCCTGAAAGATCTCTTTCTTTAACATATTCCTTTCTTTTTTTACGTCTTATACCAAAAACCACACAACTTATACGGTAGAAATGAGTTATCAGTTCAGATAATAAAAAATAAAATTTTAACATTTAAATAAAAAAATATAACATTTTAAAGTCAATCTTATCTAGTTGTATTGTAACTCTCTCAAACCATTCCGACAATAACATCTTAATATTAAATATATTAATTTTATATATTTAATATTAATATTAATATTTTTGATTGAATATGTTTGTACATAATCTAATATGTACTTTCCTTAATTCCATTAAAAATTGAAGATGCATCATATTATAATGTTTCTAGGCCTCACTATCAAAAGGGTGCATCAAGACTCTATCAATTGCATCATATGAATGGTGCCATGTCATGTGTTTAACAATTTTTATAAATATGAATAACCTTTGTATTCTAGAATTGATTGAAAAATATACAAGTTTTCTATGTATAAGAAGAGTTCTTCCCTTACCAGTTTTGAGATTATAATAAGCATTCTCACATGTTCTGCCCTCGATCAAATTTGTATTTTCAAGGTAGTGCAACATGTAAAAGTTTGAAAATATATCAATTTTCTGGTATTTTAGGTTGAGGGGTTTCATCATGAATTTAGCAGCGTAAGAGTTCCTTTTTAGCCTATCCAAGTAAAATGCTTCTCGTCCATTCGATACTTTTATAGTAACCGACTTTACTAAGCCTATAATCTGACTTAATGGTAAACACCTGTGAAACGATTGATAATGTACTGTGATTTGTGCACTTATACCATAATAGTTTGCCAAACTCTTTTAAAAGATCAAAAAACCTGGTTGCGTCTGTATTTAGTTCTTCATCTATGATTGAACATTCACCTGCATAACCCTGATTTATTTTCATCGCATCCATAACCATATTGTTATAAGAATTACTATTTTCATCTACAACTCTATACACATTGTTAGAATTAAAAATTAATTCAACCATTATTTTTACCATAGTTTTATAAGAAACATATGGTTATCTGTGTTTTGCAGCCATTGAATATATATAAGTGTTCCTATTTCTTTCTTGGTTTTCAAGTATTTCTTTTAGCATCCTTATAAGGGTAACACCTTTTTTTTTTTTTGCCGCCTAACATGGAGGTGCCACCTGCACCAAATAAAAATTAATATTTTCTTATGTAAGATCCTTTAATTTATAGATGAAATTCATTACAAATTAACATATTTGATGTCAAATCAATTATAATTTAAAAGAGATTAAGAGTTCATTTGAAATTGTGGTACGATGGAAGCAGTTACATTTCAAAGTATTTTTTACTTGAATATATATTAAAATAACTATTTTTTATTTTTTAAAATTTAATTTTAATATTAGTATATCAAAACGATCTAAAAATATCAAAACAAAAATTAATATAAAGATTTTTTTTTATTTTTTGCAAAAATATTTTACCACGGCAAAAACAAACAAACAAGCCCAAGTCAAAAATTCAAAACTAGAAAGTAATTCTCAGTAAAATATTTCATTATCACATAATTTGTATGTTGGATGTGATGGGAGCATTAGGAATCTTTTAGGATTGTGAGGACGAAAGGGTGTATATATAAGAACATTTTCCAATCTTTTGATGAACTAAGAACAGTAATATGTGAAAGAGTACTGGAGATTTGTTTGTAAAGCAGATGAGAAATGAGATTTGTTTTTTGAGAGGAATAGAGAGGAAAACTAATGAAATTATAATTTAAATTTCATTCCTCCCTTATTTTGAACCATACGAACATATTCTTTTTAAACTAAATTCCCATACGAATTGATATGTCAATAAATATATAAGTGATAAAATATGGATTTCATCAATTTAAATGATTGGCCTTCCATTAAAAAACAAAAAGTGTAACCGCCACATTTATTTATATGATGATTTTCTATAATTCTCAATTAATTACAGTGAATCATATTTGGCATTCCACTGCTATATAAAAAAATGATTGCCGGACACAATGCAAGTCATTATGGTGTAAAATATTTTTTATTTAAAAATATATTAAAATAATATATATATATATATATATTAACTTGGATATCAATACATTAAAATAATTAAAATTTATAAAAAAATTAAATTATTTTTTTTCAAGATAAATATACTTTTAAAAAACTATAAAAATAAAAACTATAATAATCCAGAACCATTACTATTCAAACTCGTTCTATTTCATTTATAGATTCTATTTTTTTATTTCAAAAATAATTTTTAAAAAATTAAAAAGGAATGATTTTTTTATTTAAAATTAATACTTTTTTTGTGTTTTAAGATTATTTTAATATAATAATATTAAAAATAATTTTTTTAATGAAAATATTTTAAAAAAATCCTTAATATCATCCATATCCATATAAAATATCTCAGATATGCATCCCAGAACCAGCATGGAAACGCTGAAATAATTAATTAATTTAATTTGCCGTCCACATATAATTTTCCCATATTCCACGACTTCGCAGGGAAGCTATCGATGATTAATTGACTCGACTCGATAATGATATCTCTAATCATCAACGAATTAATTTATAATATTATTTGTTATCTCCAATCTTTAATTAATACCAGGAAACCACAATCTCAATTCTTATATGGATCCAATGCCTTTATCATATGATTCCACCTGACCGTTACTAAAAAAATAAAAATAAAAAGCTTCCTTTGCAATCAAAGGTTCCTTGGAAACAAAATGTGAATGACAGTTGAATATTTTAATTTTAATTAGAGAAAATAATCATTTATTTCAATCCAAACAATTAAATCATTGAAAAATAATTTACACATAACTATGTAATAAATATATCAATGCATGCCATTGGACGCGCATCCGAATTTATGTTTATTAGTTTATTTTTTTAATATAATTATTGCGGTATTTATTTTCTAATTTTATGGAGTCTAAAATATTATTTTTAATGAGGTTTAATTGAAGGGTTCACCTCCTTCTTTCTATGTTTGATTTTTTAAATCTTCTCTAAGATTTGAACTTGAGAAGCAAATTTATTTAACATTATTAATATTACAGTTAATATACAATTCTTTCTTAAAATTTTATCGAATAATTAAATTTTTTGAATTAAAATATATTTTTAAAATATTAATTAAGCTATGTTTTTCAAAGATGTATACGTAGGCACAGTTACGCGTGTGTAAATATGTATGGCCACGCACGAGAAGAGTGATGAAGAAGCCAAAGCATAAGGAGAGGACGGTTAGGGAAGGACCCCCTGTCTGTCAGATGTTAATAGAGGAAACCAGCGGTGTGTTTTTGGATTTTTTTTTAGTTTTAAATTATTATTCTTTTATGTTTTTAAATAGTTTTAATATACTAATGTAAAAAATTAAATTGCAAAAAATACTTTAACATATTTTTAAATAAAAATATTTCAAGAAATAATATTTAACACGTGTTCAAATTCTCATGAAAATAATACTAATTCTATAACCGACACGTTAAAGTTGATGCTCAAAAAACTTAACGCATAAGCTTCTGTTGCGTTGCTTCTTGGAGAAGCTCTTGTAACATTTTAGCGTTATCCGTGACATGATGGCGGCTATCGCATCCTGCAAAATAATAATCCTATGCTTCTTTAACTTCAATACGCTCGTCAGCATGTCACCAATCATATCCTCATCACGTTTAGCTTCCACGGGTACGGTTGACCATTTAAATACTTTGCGATAACGAAACGATCAGCACCCAAAAAAAAATAAAAAAATAACTTACGTGGCTTTAATATTGTGTTTTGAATTAAAAAAAATTAATTTTTTATTTTTTATTTTAAATTTAATTTTTTTCTGATTATTTTGATATACTAATACCAAAAATAATTTTAAAAAAAATAAAAAAATATATTTTTTAATATATTTAAAATAAAAAATATTTTAAAAATTAACTACTACCATATTTTTTACAACACCCTTACTCAATCGATTACTAGATTTTACCACCACTCTTGTTATAATTCTATAATTATTAAATCTAATTTGATTTACAAGGAAAAATTATAATTTAGATGAGAATTAAATTTTAATTTAAATCAAAAGGATGTTAATGATGATATGATAAAAAGACCAATCAATTTACAAGTTTTAATGTAAATATTTTTTTTTCAAAAAATTAATTAATTCAAGTTAAATTATTTTTTAATCAAACCAAATTAATATTTAAAGTAAATTTAGATGCAACACATAAACCCAAATGGAATGATGAATTCACTTTCTTAATTCAAATGAAAACATTAGCTAGATGCATTAAAAAATATATATTTTTCAGCATTTCAAGGGGTGTATCCTTTTTCTTTTTCTTTTAAAAAAAATACAGATTAACACTTAAGAATGGATCAACTAGCCATCCGTAGGCTGCTATATGCAGGGATAAGAAATAAAAAAAATAAAATAATATCTGAAACTTGAAATACAATGTATCAAAATACAATTAATCAATTACCTAAAAATATGAATTAATAAAACATCAATTCACATATGTGAAGTGTACGTAAAGAAAAGAATTAGTATACACACACACACACATATACACAAAGTAGGTGTAACACACACACCCACACGAACAGCTAGCTCGCTGTTATTTTCATATTTGTTGGGGAAAATACAGTTTTACAAATTAATTTTTACATAGCTTTAAGCAGACTCTAGGTTGACATTGGAGCTAATATATATATATATCTCAAAGAGGTGAAATGTCCGAGAATAGAATGGAATAGGGTTGCCCTATTCCCACTCAAAATTAAGACTCCTCTAATTTAGATTAGGTTTGTTACTATTTAACTTTCGTAAAAATATTAATTGTTAACACATTAATATTAAATTAATTAACACTAGTTCGTAGACATACCCTAAAAGCAAAGAAGACTGCATTTATTCTTTGATACAGACGTATATACAATATCATATCATACTTGACGTCCAAGTAACCTTTTGTATTTCAAGAAGTTCCAGTCTCTCTCTGCGGTCTCCCTCTTTTTTGGCTTTCTTTTATAGGTGGCCTTTATCAAATTCTCCATCTCTCTCTGTGCAGGAATCTCTAGCTAGTTACAGGTATATGTTTATTCAGTGCACAAAAATAAATCAAAGAAGCAAGAAAAGGTGTAGAAGAATTAAATTCCTTTGCCTAACGTATATAGATCAAGATTCATTAAGTGGGCAATATTCGAGTAACATGCTCAAAAAACCTGCTTTAGTAGAGACAAATTTTCTTTGCTTTCGCTAACTGTATACTCTATGTAGATCATACTTCCTCTTCTTTTCTTGCTAGCTTTTTTTCTTATTTCTCTTTCCTTTTCCTTTTCTTGTTTTTGAGGGGCTTTTCTTGTTTTTGAGGGGATAAGCAAGCTTGGAAGTGGAGGAGACGAGAGGGAAAATTCCTTTGTGGGATGGGAATAAGACAAAAAATATAGAGATGACATGGTGCAACAATAACTCAGAAGATGAAAGAGTCATTCAATTAGTCACAAGTAACCCGAAAGAAGATACTATTGTCGCTGCAAAAACAGAAGAAATTCGAAGGATAACTTGCCCTTCATGTGGCCATAATTTTGAAATTCAAGATCAGGTATACTATACGCTGTGCTGTGTGGAACTTGGTACTGTTGCCTTCTTGTTCTAATTTTATTTTATCTTTTGCATTTTTTTTTTATCTTATTTTTTTATGGATAAATTATTTATCTATGTCTATATATAGGGGGGTATAATTCATGATTTGCCGGGACTACCAGCGGGAGTGAAGTTTGATCCGACGGACCAAGAAATACTAGAACATTTAGAAGCAAAGGTGTTATCAGATAGGCGTAAACTTCATCCTCTAATTGATGAATTTATCCCAACAATAGAGGGGGAGAATGGAATTTGCTACTCTCATCCTGAGAAGCTACCAGGTAAACGGTACTTGTTTTTCTCCTTTTCCACTCTTTTGCTAGCTTTTGATTTAGGGTTTTCTTAACTTGGGACACTTGCTAAGCCGATATTAGAACGGTTTAGCAGAAACAAACCTTTGAATAAAGATTACGATGCCTAGGGCTTGTTTACATGATGGTTGATTAGCTTGCTTTCTCAGTTTCATTAAATAAGAAAATTGGTGGGTATGGAAGCAACTCCAAAATTAAAGTGTTTTTTCTCTTGCTAGTGCTCTTTCTTACTCAAAAGGTCGACACTTTTTTTATGATTCCCTGTCTTGTGGTCGTTCTTACCATGCAGGAGTAAGCAATGATGGCCAAGTCCGCCACTTCTTTCATCGACCATCAAAGGCATACACAACCGGAACTAGAAAACGCAGAAAGGTGCACACTGATGAAGATGGAAGTGAAACCAGATGGCACAAAACAGGCAAGACCAGGCCAGTTTTTGCAGGCGGGACAGTGAAGGGATTCAAAAAAATTCTGGTGCTTTACACAAATTATGGTAGGCAAAGGAAACCTGAAAAGACAAACTGGGTAATGCACCAATACCATCTTGGAAACAACGAAGATGAGAAAGATGGAGAGTTGGTGGTTTCAAAAGTTTTCTTTCAAACTCAGCCCAGACAATGTAGTTCAAGCATTAAGGATTCAATTGACAATAAATCGACAAATCAAAGTGGTGATATTGATAATATTCACCCCCTAGCCAAGAACAGTACAGGTCTCCTTGAGTTCTATAATCCACCTTTTATGTCTTATGAGCACAGCAATCATAGCAGTGAAATCCCACCTCAATTTCTCCCCAATTTGGTTGTTCAGGGTGACGGGTCATCCTATATTAGGTTAGCTGCAGAGACAAGCAAAGGAAAGCTTCAGAGAAAGCAGTGATGTGATCAGAAAGAGCATTTGGTAGAGCAGAAATGACAAAGACTCATCCCGAGTGCATGGTTGTTGCTTCTTTTGTGGTGTAACCCTCATATAAATTATTATTATTATTATTATTATTATTAGATGGAGATTTTAGTGAGAAAAAGAAGAAAGGTGAATGGCTTCTTTAGTAAAAAAGATAATGAAGCCAAGTTCTTTGGAAGCTTTGCTGTAATGCTCTTTTACGTAGCTTTGGAGTTGGAAGGTACTGAAGGTGATATTTTTATACCCATGTAAGGGTACTGAGGTTATTGTTTGTAGAAAGTGTAAAGAAAGAGAACTCTATTAGCTTAGGTAGTTTGACATTTAGGGTTTAGCTTGAGCTTCATCGATTATTGTTTACAAATATACTTTCTTCTTTCAGAAGCTTACGCTTAATGTTTATTATATATAAATTTACTAAAATCTTTTTTTATACTGTCAAAATCTCAGAATCTCATTTTTTTCACCGAATATGAAAATAGGGAAGAAAAGTGGAGAGGTTTGGGAAGGATTTATACCGGCTACCTTTCTTCTGTTGGTCATTTGGGTATCTTAGTAGCGCTGTCGCCTATGTTTTCTCCCCTTCTTGGTATGCCATTTTTGGTTCATTTACTGTCAGTAACTATTGCCCACCAGCATGTTAGTTGTATAGATTTTTCAATGAGCTTGTTAATGGTTCAATTGCATGGAGTTCGTGTAAATCTTATTTCCTGGGTCGCTCAATTATCTGTTGGTATATATTGTTGTATAGAATTAGTGTCGGCATGTAAAAATTAACTCGATGACAGCTGATCCAATATCGGACATTTAACGTTCTATTGGGTATGACCAAATGTAGCCACAAACAATATTTGGCCAAAGAAATGTCGAATCTGGCTTTGTCTAGGTGGAAAATCCCCAAGCTGAAAGACTTGCGCTCACGTAATATTACACTCTTATTAATCTAATGCATGTACCAACAGAAGGATAGATTTTAACACCAAAAAGAAGAGCGGCAAGAGATGTCAAGGAATAATCAATGGTGATTTGAAAATAATACCAACCTGGCTAGCAGAAACTGTCGTGACGAGGGAGGGCCTTCCCTCTTTCTAAAATAAGAATTTATCAATACAAAGTCCAAGGCGAGCGCTGTGTCCAAATGCCATTTGACGAGGCAGGAGCCTCCGTCCATATTAGAATGTTCTGGAGAACTATCCTAACCACCCAGCAGACCAGGTTGATAGCAAAATTCAATTATGAGATTCATGCAGCCAATCGGAGGGAGGGTTCATAGGAAAGTCAATTGTGAAAGTTGGCATGCCAAATTTTCCCTCTTTTTTCTCTTCTTCGACGAACCATAGGGTACCATCATTTAAATCGTTCTCAGCTTTGGAGTTTGAAATTTCAAGAAGCCAAAAGGAAATTTGTATAGGGAAGACATTATGATAATTAAAAAAAAGCGGAAAAAGGGCACATTCCATGGAACTGGCACACACACGTCTTATGGGAAACTATACAAGAGTTTCTTTGAAGTTGCAACTAGCAACGGCTTCTATTTCACCTTCCCCATTTTCTCCTTGCGATCGGCACTCATTGTCTGTTTTCCCGACCATCAAATATTCAAAGACGAGTCTATCGAGTTGGCACTATAACAATGAACACCATGAATCCTAAACTGTTAGCTAAGAATGCTAATAAATTGCCGCTAATTTTAACCAGGCATCCACTGGGGCAAACCCCAGTGGATTCTCAACTTCAAAAATAAAACACCTCTTTCTTTCACCTCAGAGAGCAACAGGGTTGCCATTCTATGGAGAGTCCTCATCAGTTCAGTGCGGACAAGAACACGATTTAAAGACGGACACATGATCGATCATTCTTTAAGACCAAACACAAGTACTTGGAGATTTTTACGAGTCAGCTTTATTTTAGAGGCTCGTGCCAACCAACAGCAGTGATCAGATTAGCCTTGAGGATTTTGACACATGATCGATCATTCTTTAAGACCAAACACAAGTACTTGGAGATTTTTACGAGTCAGCTTTGTTTTAGAGGCTCGTGCCAACCAACAGCAGTGATCAGATTAGCCTCGAGGATTTTTTTCAAGAGACAAGCGTATCTCATTAAAAAACCTATTCCAATAATCAATCTCTCGAAAAAGAAAAGGCAAGAGAGAATGGAAACTCATTTGCAACAAGACTATTATGACACATACTTCTGCTTTGGAACAGAGAATTATGCACACAAGTAAACTTAAGAACATCTAAATATGACTGAAACCATAATAAAGTTCACTCGATAATCTTCTATCCTAGAGCTAACAGAGCGACAGTGGTTACACGCAAGCTGTCCAGACTCCAGGAACCCCAACTACGGATCAGGTTGGCCCACCGTAAGCAAACTCAAATAAATATATCTTACGGGGGTTCAGATTCAAAATACCAAGAAAAAAAGAAAAAAACCATAAACCTCACCCTCAATATGCGGTAAGAACAAGCCCTGTTCGTTCCAGCAAAATAATTTTTCCAACTCGGTATTTGGTACCAAAACTAGGAGAATCCACAGATAATCAACCGATTTAGAGCATAAAACACCTCTATTCTATTCGCTAACACTCCTATTAAACTACACAAACCACTCCTGTACATGTCGATAATGAAACTCTCATGACTTCCGAAGAACACATTTCTCATATAAAGCAAGGACGTCTTTCTTGTTGTTGTTTCGCAACTGAAGAAGCTCGGCACCAAAATTGTGTTTTGTGAGCTCCTGCCTTAGCTTCTGAGCAGTGAACTTTTTATAATCTTCCTGGTCAGTTTGCTGACTCTGATTATCATCATCATCCCCCTTAAACACTGAATCACCATCTTCTGGCTGTGTAAACATTACAGGGCTGGTTGTACTCCTAGACCTCTTATTTCTCCTGTCATTTGTGACAGCGTCTTGAACAGATCCTCCACCCATTTCAACATTATCAGTTCTAAATCGTTTGCCATGGGAAGCAGCCTTAAGCTTATTATCCAATGCTGATTCATTCAGACGAACTGAAGTAAACTCCTGTTGAAGGGCATCTAGTTTAGCCCGTGCCACTTCCAACTGAAGAGAGAAGTCTTCAGCTCTCTTATTTGCAACACTGTGGGCTTTACGTTCATCTTCCAGAAGATCTTGAAGTGCTTTAACTGTGCTAGCCCTCTCCTCATTGTTTGATTTCAAAAGTGACTCTATTTCTTTCTCCCTTTCTTCTACTCTAGCTTCTAGTAATGAAACTTTTGAGACAGCATCCAACTCCGATGCACGAACTCTTTCAAGTTCACCAGCCAAATTATTTTTCTGTCTGTCCAAACTTTCAATATGCCTCTGAGCCCTCTCAATTTGGGCTAATCTTTCCATTGCCAATTTCTGAAACTCATTTTTTTCCTTTTGAGCAGATACTGCATCAGTCCTTGCTTTATCAGCTAATTCTGTAGCCCTCTTACATTCTTTTTCAGCATGATTACACCTTTCCTGGACTTCTGCAAACCTCTCAAACTCAGATTGATACCTTTGCTCCAGATGGATCTTCTCCTGTTCCAGAATCCTAGCTTCTTTGTCATAAGATTGGGCCTTAGTATTTGCAGTCTCTAGCTTCTCAACCAACTCTTTAATTTCAAGCTTCAGGGATGATATTTCAGTGCCATAACTCTTCATTTTTGACTCAGCAGCCTGCAAAGGACTTGTTACAGTTAAATTGCTGCAAGTGCACATGGACAAATTGCGACCACCATAAGGTTTTTTACCCAAGGTGCATGCATATTTGGTGGTTTGGGGGGGGGGGGGGATATATAATGGTTTGTGCCCAGTCACGGGCTCCAAGAAGCATACCTTTAGCTCCAAATTTAAAGTAGTCAAACACTGCTCCGCATACTCAATTCTCCTGTTCTTTTCCTTAATTTCATCTTCCTGCATATCCATTGATATAGAAATCATAAATTTCTGGTCGTATAAAGAAACAACAAATATAAATTTATGCTCCGTGCACAAGCACAAGTGCCTGTGTCAGAAACAATTTACCTTAACAACCAAACGGCTAGAAAATTCTTCCCGCAGTGCATCTTCCCTCAGTTGTGTTTCTTTATTAGTTCTTTCTTGCACATTTGCCGCCTTCTCTAGAGCAGCTTTTGTCTCTCTTACAGCAATGTCATACTTCCGTTTCCACTCTGCTGCGTCTTCTTCAGCTGACCTTGTTTGTTCATGAGCTGCAGCCAACCTTGCTTCAGAAGCACTGCTCCGTGACTTGAGTATTGCAATCTCTGAAGCTGCCTGCTCTTCATCAGCTTTCTGCTTTGATAACACTTGATCATGTTTTCTTTTCCAATTGGATGTTTCTTGCTTTGCAGATTCCAATGCTTTCACTAAGCTAGAACACCTCTCATCCAATGAGCCACGATTACTTTGTAAATCATTTATGCGCCTCATATAGTCATCAGCAAGCTTCTTCTTTTCATTAATAGCTTCATCATAGCGCTTCATATATTCAGACTTATCTTTCTCACTAGCTTCTAGCTGCTTGTGAAGTAATGCCATTTTATCCTCCATTGAGTGACATCTCAGCATAAGAGAACTCTTCTCGGATCCAATTTTATCATTAAGCCGCTTGGCAAGGTCAAGTATTGAACCTTCCAAACTGGGGATTGAAATAGTTTTTGTTTATAAAACGATGGAAAAAATAGAAAATGAAAACCTTAAAACAACCAAAAGGGAGAGCGAGATCCAGACCTTTGTTGTAGGAACATTGCTAATTTCTGACATTTCCCCGGGCCATGACAAGTTGTCTCATATTCAGACAGAAGACCATCAAGGACCTGCATGACACTCACAAACCAGTTCAGCACACTACCATAAACCACATTCCAAGTCTGGAATGTCATTTTAAGTGCATTACTAACTAAGCCCCCCAGGCAAGGGAGATACAGCTTGCCTCATCTCTTATGCAATATTCATGTTATCCATGCATGATTGGGACACTAATATAACTAAATAGCTTTTCATCAATGACAGAGACATTTACATGTGCATTTGACAGCTCAAGCATGAGTTGATCACAGCTCATCTAGCTTGGCTTCATCAGCAGATTTATCATTGAATATCACAGTAATATGTAAGAGCATATGCCAGAATTCCTTAATTTTTCCTCCAGCAACTCCAAATCAACAGCTCTTTCAGCGTTTGAAAGAGGAAAGAACAAATGAAGAGGCTTCATGTGCTAACCCAGACCTTGCATTGACCCATCCAAACCTATTGAAAGCAGTTTTACTGTCTAATTTTACAAATTATTTTTTTTAAAAAAAATACTACTTGAGGCATCTAACAAACTCAAACATATTACCAGTAGCCTATAATGAGAGAGAGAGAGGCATAGAATTCCAAGTAACCAAACTTTGAGGCCCCTCACTTCGTGCAGAATCAATGAGACAACTAAGAAAATGCTTACTTTCACAATGTTATCTACATTGGCATCAGAAGCGTGACAGGCTGCTCTCAGTCTCTTTTCCATGTTTTGTATAGCATTTGAACATCTCAAGTCTGCCTCCATAAAAGCATTCCTCTTGTAATCCTGCATCAGAAGCCATTTTCAGTCAATATATATATTTACCAAACTAGTAATCCTATACAAAATCCAACTCCCTTTTTATGGAAAAGAAACCACCTTCTGCTTTAACAAAAACAAAAGTTATATCACAACTTCTAGTAACTTGGCAACCACACTCCATGGTCTGCATAATTTTTAACAATTTTCCCGGCCATCAATTAGATAAAACCCAGCATAAACCCAGGAACTGTTCTAACCCTAGCTAATATGCCAAGGAAAAAAAGTTTTGATTGCCATGATGAATGTTTTAGCTTGTTAGGTCTCTTTGTTGTGTGGGACCCTGAAGCAATGCTGGACCCTGGAGCTTGTTAGGTTTCTCACTCATCCTTATGATTCAAAACTCTCTATGCAAAGCTATCACACTTTTTATGTCACTAATTTAGATAGAGCATTGTACAGGAAGTGCACTTGCTACCAAAATCAGCACACAATGAGAAGCTTAGTGCCTCATAGGAATGCTAAAGCTGGTTCCCCTTACAGCATGGCCCTGTTTTTGCATGTGGCCAGGTAGGCATCTGTACAGACCTAATATTTGTTGGTTTGCTTCATGTTTTTGACAGAACAGATGTGCGTGTGTATTACCTCCAAAAACCTAAACAAGGTAACAAAATTTGCTATGCACATACAAACACCATAAGCCATCTCAATCTTTGTGGGGTGGCAAAAAGAAACCACCAACCACCCAGACACATAAATATCAACACTACAGTGAAGGTTATACCTACCTGGTGGCAGGATATAAGAGCAGTGATAATTGAAGTATAAACTATAACATGGGTGTTTGATGGATGGTAACACATAAGCATCCATATAACATAAATGAATAATCAATCAGGACAAGCTAATAGATTATGTAAAATACTTTTCGCAATGACATGCATTATAGATGATTAGAACAGACAAAAACAACAAATCTAATTAAAAGTTATCATGCAATCAGTAAATATTTCTAGTAGCACATGTTGCCTCATATGATGTAAATCTTCCAACTAGATTAAGTTTGACCAGTTAACTCTCAGAAACTATAAAAAAAATTTGGACTGATTCAATGCTCACATCTCCAGGCCTACAGTTCATGCCTTCAAGAAATCCAACATGTAGCCCAAGTAGATGCCATGCAAATCAATTGGTTTCTATGTCCTTTCCATGTCGTTTTGCAAAACTTTTTAAGTTTTTTTTTTTTTTGTTTGTCTTCTCTACACTTTATAGCTTACAAGCACTAGAGCAACTTTAAAACCTAAAGGCCAAATACAATAACCCATCATGCAAGGCATAGTACCCTAAATATTTGTTACCTCTAATGCTCTTCTGAAAAATTTCTGGAGAAGCCCTTCGTACTTCTTCCTTGCTGAACCAATCCCCACAGCAGCAGCATTAAATGCAGCCAGTGATTTTTGAACCGCTTCATCATGTGATTCTCTCAAAAAAACCTACAGTTGCAAAACTTAGAAAATGATTGAAACCTTCAAATAAGTACGAGGTGAGCATCACTTACTTCCTCAGGTGGCTTCGAACGGTCAAAACTCGACATATAAATTTCTGTAGCAGTGTCATATGCTCGCCTACACTCAGCTTCTTCAACACTCTGAAAAACAACATATTAGAGATGAAGAAAAATGAAAAAGAAAATTATAATAGGATCTGCTGCTTTATTGAAACTTCTTTCAAGAACTTTTTGAGATTAGAAGTTTTTATCCCATTTGTAAATTCTATATTAGTTTGTAAAAAAACTTTGAATCATGCATATTTATGTACCACGTGATTAAAACAGAGAAGTAGAAAAAACAAGATCACAGAATCAACCAAAGGGGGTGAATCTCCACATTCAAAGTGTGATAAGGATTCTGAGTATGGATCCAGCATCTATTTGCTCATACAATTTGGTTATCAGTAAAATAGAAATTAATATCACTATCTTTCCAATTGTTTGATTAACATTTTACTTTCACAAATTCAAAACATATATTGAATCTATGACTTATCATATTCTTATCATGTTTGATGAAAAACCTATGACCTTTTCCTTCTCCTTTTCCAATTTACAATTCCTGCCTGAAGATGACAACAAAGAAGAAGCAGGAGACTTAAGCATATACAGGCTTGTATTATTGAATTTTTAAGTTCTTAGACTGATTTACCCATAAAGATAATGTTGCTGTATCGGTAAATAATAGTAACCATGTGACTCCTACTCTTAAGAAAATTACATGTTGATGCTTACACACATTGCCAACAATTAGCTGTCACTTTTGCATCTGCTTTCCATGACATGAGATATTAAAAGAAAATAATAGCTGATTATAAACTGCAAGGAGCACAGAAAGAGAGATGGGATTTTGGATTCTTTGCAAAATCAGTTGGCTTTAGGTAAAATGCTTATATATTGCTCCAAATTCAACTGCAGATTAACAATTTCTTCACAACAGCTTAATGATGGAATAATTTAAAACATCTTCACATATGCTATCATATAAACCATTTGGTTTGTGCCAATGTTCTGTCATGTTTTGTCCACTCCATGTCAACTAGTCAAGCTTCAAGAGAGACTATAAGCTGGTTTGGATAACTGTTTTCATCATTTAAATATTCATTTTTAGGACACAGGATTTAATTTACCTATAAACATTTGCTTAAAATCATTTATAACCTTGAGACAATGTTCAGTATAGGAAACTTGACAGCCTTAGATTTAGTCAGAAAAACACAAGGAAGCATAATAATAATAATTTAGGCTTTCAGATAATAGCTAATAATCCAAGATCATATGTATTGATTGAGCTAACAAAAAATGATATACACTTTTGTTTTCAAATAATATAGATCCATTCATGAGTAGACAGATTCATCAGATTTGAGTTTCAGGCATGTAAAACAGGAAATATAATCTAATTTCATTTTCCAGGGGGAAACAATTCATCCACCTTGATACAGATACCCAACAATGTAGTGTATGGGTTAAAGAAATTTAATGAATATTTGAGGGTTACATGTGGACTCTGGCATCTGCTATATTAACTTTCATGCTTTGAAAAAAAAAAATCAAATCAGGATTCATACCTGCCATGAAGAAGATATTGTTGGGACAGCACCATTATTGAGAGCCTCCAGGTAAGATTCTGTAATACCAACAAGGATTGGGCCAGTCATTACAGTAGCGCCAACTTGCTTGGGCCTTGTTCTCTCAAAAACAAATTTGGTCAATGCATCCAGCCCAGCTCTAAATTCAGGCCTTAGTTTATCTAACTGCATATGAAAAAAGGGCTTCAATACACATAGTGCACCAGTAAGAGAAGATAAGAATGTGCATGTGTATGAAAGAGAGAAGGAGAAGCACACATAACATAAGGTACTAACCGATATTTGATCCAGACGCTGGAGATCATTTTCATTGTTCAAAGGCCGCACAAGGGGGAAGCATTCTCTGTCTGGAAATAGAGCTCTAATAGAGTCCCGAATCTATGACCATTATCAATGCATAATTAGTTAACCTCAAACATGAAAAAATAACAAAAGAAACTCCAGTGCTTCATAGACCAGCACAACTCAGGTAAGATAGGCCCAGAAAAAGGATATCTAAAAAATCCTGTCCAAATATCAGACAAAGTAGAGGATCCTTTGCAAAGGAGTCCATGCTACTAAGAAAAAAAAATGCAGTTAGAAAGAACTATAAATTACCTCGTTCTTAGCAGCTATATCTTTTCCACTTCCCTGAACTGGTCTTAGAGCAAGCTCTAGATAGTCACGTGGTGTTATTCTCTTGTTATCCTCTACTAAATCCAGATAAAAATCCTGCACAGGAATCAGGCAAACCATTTTAAGGGTTTTATGTAAAATTAAAAGTTAATGTTTCAAAACAAAACAGGAATCAATATGCCATATGAAATTAAATATGAGAAAATAATACCCTTAGAAGCCAAACAAAGATTGGGGAGAACTGTCCAAGTTCAGAAGCTGAACTCCTTCCTCCAGAAGCTCTGACACGAATATGTTTGGTCATTTGAGTGACAAGAGAGAGTCGATCAAGTGCTGCTTCATCTATACCACCCATCTAAATAGAAGAACATAAATAGGATAACAAATAAAAAATCCAGTGCAAAGAGAGAGATGAGACAGTATTAACAGCGAAGATTAATTGTGAATCCCCCAAATGCATTATAACATGATAAAAAAGGTACTTTTAACAAAAATCAACTAAACACAAACAAGAAATGTCAGTCAGGAAGGCTAAGGTCTCTCCCTTACCTGATTGTAAATGAACATACTGGATAGTAGGACAGCTAAGGAGAATATCTGAGTGCTGTATGTCCCCTGTCAAAGAGGAATGATAGATTGAGTTTGGTGACAAAATACAAGAACAGGAATAATTGAAAGATTACTGTGTAATTCAAAAGAGCAGATGAGTGGAATGAAGAATAAAAAGGACATGGTGTTAATTATAAATAAGAAGGAATCACAGACAACAACATTCTACGAGTAATGAAATCCATTAAAATCCAGTCCATCAGTTCTGGAACTGCTCAAACACAACCAACAAGATAATTTTATCAGTTGATCCTTATAAAGTAAATGGGCTTACCGTTTGATCAAAAGCATCTATGCCTTCACTATCTAACAGTAAAAGATTGTACTCAGTTCCATCTAGAGCAGTTCTCTTTAAAGGCGCACTCCATAACCAAAGTCCCTTAGTACATGGCCGATGAGTGGAAGCTACTTGAAATCCACTACTCCTGCCAAGAAGCTACAATATACAAAGTCCAAGTACACCTCTTAGTTAAAATAACCAATACATGAGATCTGATGCAGAAATGGAATGTCATAACTTGTAACTCTAAAATAAGCTACAACACAAAATTCAAGCAGACATTGAATGATAAATCTGCTAATTTACATTTTACTTAAAAGAATGATACATGGCATCTGATACAAAATTTGTAACTCATAAATGTAATTGAAGCCTCTAAAACTGAACAAAGAAAACAAGGCAGGCGTAACTTAGCACTTTCAACAAATCTTGCTTTCAAAAAAAGCCCAAATTATAAGGAACACAAAAAGAATAATAAAAGATTAGAACCCATACTACATAAATTTCCATTCCATGCACTTAATTACTCAAGGAGGTGAAAAATCACTACCTCTTCACTTCCATTCCATTATTTATCTTCAAGCTACCCTTTCAATGAAACAATTCATGCACTTAATCACTTGAACTCGGAAGAAACACTGCATTTCGTAAAATATCACAAAACCCTAACGCCATTATTTATCTTCAACTTTTCCACTGCCAAAATCCTAACGCCATTCCAATTAAATCCCTAAAATATCACAAACCCTAAAAACCCCAAACTTTCACCAACCACAAAACCATAATTAGTTCACTAACCTGATTCAAAATAAAGCTTTTTCCCTGTCGAGAGCGACCGCAAACCGAAACAACACCGATTGGTTCCTTAACAAGCTGGAGAGCAGCCACCGCTTCTGAATCCATCCGGAACTTCCCTTTCTCATCATAGTAAACAAGTCGGATAGGCCTCGCCGGTCCGGTGACAGGAGGAGACGACGGAGACGGCGACAAGGAGGACGAAGACGAAGGCGAGTAGGATGACTGCGGTGAGGAGTCGGTGGTGGTATCTCTTCCTCTAAAGATTTTGAACATCTTGTGCGCTTTTGCTGTGAGTTAGTTAGCGATGGGTTTTTTGCCTTTGATTTTCTTGCTTTCTTTCTTGCTTTGTGGTTCAAAAATTGGGGAGGGAAAGGGACATAAAGAAGCGGCTTTGCGATTTTTAAAGGAGGTGGGTGCGTGGAGAGACAGACACCTCCACGGTTCTTTTGAGGGTCAGCACGACAGCGTGGAAATAAAGCTAACAGCTTGGCCTGGCTATTGTTTAATCCTTTTTTGTTTTGTTTTTCTCATTGTTTATAAGATTGAATCTTTAGAAACCTATGGAAATGTTTATTAATAAAAAATTTTATATTATTATTGTTGTTGTTAGGATTTGGATTTAAGTTTTTTTTTTTAATTTGAGAATTGAATTTGGATCATTTGTCATTTACATTCCTGTTAATTATTCATTACCGTGTTATAACTTGAATCAAAGATTGTATTCAAAAGAGAAAGAAAGATTAATTCAATTGTATTGGCAATTCCCCTCGGGTTTCTGTCCATCTAACTTCTAAATTTGTGTTTGGTGTTGGTTTTGTAGTGTAAATTTTGTTTCAAGAGTGTTCGTTGTGTTTGGTGTTGGTTTTGTAGTGTAAACTTTGTTTCAATAGTGTTGGTTGTTTGAAAATATATTAAAATAATTTTTAAAATATTTTATTTTTAATATTAGTAAATGAAGCATTACAAAAATATAAATTTATATCAAATATAAAAAAATTAATTATAATAATCTCTTTGAAATATTATAAAAATACAAAATAATTTCCAAGCTTTATTAATTTTGTGATCCAAAAATTGAACCAGGATTTTTTTTATTAAAAAATATTATTTTCAATCTATTTTAATTAAAAAAAACACTTAATAAATACTCTCTTAGTCTCAATAAATCAATCTCTCAACTTAAAATATGTCTAAATTAGTCTAAAAAACAAAATCAAATTCAAGAAAAATCTTTCTTAATCTTGATTTACTTTTTTTTTGGCAATATAGAAAACACTTTAATAAAAATATTATCGTCAAATAGAACTGTTGACACTAATAATAATAATTTCTTGATGAGTTACTCTCTTATATCAAACTAGGTGATTGAATCGAAATAAAAATAAAGTTTTAAATTAAAATATAAAAGCTAGAAATGACAGGGATATAAAATAAAAATTATTGCACCCAACATCACAGCGGTTTTAAAAATTTATAAAGGAAAAGAATAGATTTCTCACATCTTGTTTTTTAGTGAAAAAAAGATCTTATTTAAGGAGTTAACACCTAGTATTATGGTCACTAAGAACCCTAACTAGTTAATAAAAATTCTATGGTATAAGACTGATTATGTAAAAAGAAAGATATTATCACCACTTAAATGTCCTGCCTGTTGTAGACTGCATTGCTGGTTTTGTCTTAAATTGCTAAAAGTTTGATGGTGTATGCTATGATAGTTTAATTGTAATATTTTTGACTTTAGTATCGGTGAATATTCAACTACGGACACTTCCAACTATAGCATTGATAAATATTACGTAGCTAAAAAAATAAAATAAATTTAAATTAGTATTTTTATTCTCAACTCTAGCGTCAGTGAACAAACCAATAAAATAAATTTTATTTTTAATGCATGCACATATTTTTTTTTCCTTAAAAAACTAGATTCATAGTAAAAATCCACATATTAATTATATAATGAAATACCCAAAAAAATTGTAAGGGACCTACAAATAAATTCATAAGGACCCATGAATATTTTAAAAAAAAATTATATTAAAAAAACTTGTTTGACTAAATAAAAAAATAAAAAGGATTAAAATAAAAGGATTGGCCTAGTCGAGCTAGAGGTTTAGGCTCGACCTGAAATTCATAAGGACCCATGAATATTTTAAAAAAAAATTATATTAAAAAAACTTGTTTGACTAAATAAAAAAATAAAAAGGATTAAAATAAAAGGATTGGGCTAGTCGGGCTAGAGGTCTAGGCTCGACCTGCCCTGCTCCTTTCTTTTTTTTTTGTTTTAGGTTGGGTTTAACCTAACTTGTATGGCTGGGTTGGACCTATCCTAGTCACTAGTTTAAACTAATAACCTGGCTGGTCATTGTACATACTTGTGTGAATTATTGGACGGTAAAAGCTAACCTATTTAGTTAGGGATGGAGATGAAGATAATGGTGTATTGGATGATGCTTTCTCTGTTCCTCTTTTCATTTGTTTTCTTTTTTATTGTTCTTTTCTTCGGCTTTGTTTTCTTTGTTTGTATTCTCTAGTCTCTCTTCTTCATCTTCTCTTTGCCTTTGTTCTTAAAGAAAATTAAATCACCCTGGTTCCTGGAATCTATTGCTTGCAAACAAAGATGACGGTGTGGAAGGGTTGTTCCACCAACATTGCTTCCCCTCCTCTATTTTAGTTTTCCTTTTCTTTTTAGACTCTCTATTAGGCTCGTTTGCTTTTCATGGCTTTGTTTTTTGACCCTATCTTGTTTGTGTTCTGTCACCTCTGGTTCTGAGATGAAGGGACGAAGACAATGGTGGGGCTTATTCTCGTTTTTGTATAGCTCCTCTGCTTTTCTCTCCTTTTCTGTATATATTTTTTTTCACGTCCACTCGTTCTTGCATTTCTTCGACTTTTATAAAGCCAAAGAAAGCCCTGTTGTGGTAACGGTCGACATAATAATAGCCATGAGACATGCCCTATAATTGAACCTTTTAATGTCTTTAATGATGAAACATAAACATTGCCTTTAACTCTCGAAACAAAGGAAGAAGGTAGTGAGTAGTTGTTTAGGAAACAACTCCACTTTCCAATTCAAATCGCTATTTTTGATTTGGTCCTTGAAGTTTTGAAATTTTACATTCAAACCCCTGATTTTTTTAATTTTAGGCTTTAACCCCTTTAACATTAAATTAAAAAGCAAATGGGTCAAACATTGGGTCATTACAACAAAAATAATAAAATTCTAAAGGCTAAAACAAACAAAAAGCACATAATAAATGGTGTAAGAAAAAAAATGCTTTGTTGCTCACCATTAAATTTTATTTTGCAAAATAGAACAATGAACCTAATATTAAAATAGTTGTTGATTTTTTTTTCTTGTCTCTATTAGTTTAAAAAAATAAAATTAAAACAAATTACTAAACTCAATTTCTAATGAACATGATACAAAAAGATTAAATTAAAAAAATATATTTAACAATCCAAATAAAAATACTTTAAAAGGACAGGAACAATAAATCAACTACACCTCTTGGATTTTCTTTTAATTATTTGGGTTTTCTTTACTCATTGCAAGTTTTTCTATTTATATTTGTATTTTATGTGGATTTGTATGATTGAAAAAAGATGTTCTAGCAATTACTTCTTCTTTACTCAATGTTGGAGAAGTACATGTTTCTTACTATATATATATATATATATATGTTGAAAAAAAAAACATATATTTTAAGATATGATGCTAATATTATTGGAATTGGTTTGTAAAATATATAAAATTTCTTTTAAAACCAAATTATATATGAGGTTTACTTATATTTTAGGTTAAAATTATATTACATTTTATAATTCATCATGAGTATTTTAATATAAAATATTAATATGTTTTAAAAATTAATTGAGGATGAATGATAAATTATTCTCAACAAACCTTTTGAAAGTAAAATCTCAAACTAATTTTTTTTCCCATTCCATCATCAAATTTGAGTATGTTAAAATTTATGGTTTTGCTTTATATATATATATAGTCAAGAAGTCATAATATTATTTATATAAGAAATAGTGTTTTTCAAGGGTGAAGCCATCTTGGGGTAAGAGAGGGCAATTGTTCCTTTAATTTTTTTTAAAATCCTTTTTATATTAAAATATTAATATAATAGCTTATATTTTGCAAAATAAATAAACAAAAAAGAAATGAAAGTAGAAAATAACATGACTAGAGAAATACCATAACTTGGGGGGTTTATATCTCAATAATTTCTATTTTCTTGTTATTTTCTTGTTATTTTTTTTGCATCTTTTTTCAAGTATGCCTCTCTCGTTTTCTTTTTTTCTTTTTCTCTCTTGATTTATTTGTATTGACTAAATACATGTCATAACTTGGTTGAGGTTATTTCATCTTTTTTTTTTTCTCTTTCAAAAAAGTTTGCGAATTTTAGATCTAAATTTTTATGGGCAACTAATAAAAATCAATTTTTTAGAGCTTATATTTTTAGTAAAGAGACTAATTAGTTTACCCAACAAAAACTATATGAATAACTTGTTATTTTTTAGACATACATGCAGAGCGCTTTAATATATTCTGTTACTAATTCCAAAATTACTTAATCACTTATTATTTCATTATTTATTAATTAGGACTTAAAAAGTAATTATTAACTTTGTGTTGAAGTTTAAAAGCCCTCCAAAATCATATTTATCCCTTAAATTGTAGAGTCTTTCTACGTTAATGCTGTTCTGACAACATAATAACTTGAATTAATTAACAAGCTCACCAATCATATACAAGTACTTCGTGAATATACTTAACTGGCTAGAGGTGGCAGGTAAATTTATAATCTAATTTTAAACCTATACAAAACAATTAAATAAAACATGAGACTTCAACCATCAATCAACCAAAGTTAAGTACGGGGAAGCCGGCATAAAGTCCGCACTTAATTACACTATTTCAATCCCAATATCCGGCATAAAGTCCGCACTTAATTACACTATTTCAATCCCAATATGGCGCGCCTGTGTGTAAAACCTTCATTAATGTATCGTTGCATGAATAAACCCGTGGCTAATCCCTTGTTACTCAGTTTTCCCTCATTTATCCACTCGTGTTTGTCTATTAATTAAGTGTTTCCCTCACCCGAGAGGTTTCCCCACTTTCCCATGTTAAAGACAAGCGGAATACACAAATAGAATTGCTCTTAACCAAGCACACTGAGAATACAAGAATACCTCTCAACCTTTATTTATCTCATCAACAAAGGATTACACAACGTGTGCTATGCACAGAATTCGCATGCTACACAAACAAGTTTACATACGTTATTTCCTCTCTATGCATTCTATTCTCTATGTATTCTCCCTATACAACAAAGAATTACCATCACCATTTATAGCAAAGTATGTGAGCTGCAGGGCACCCTTATGATCCCCATATTTCAGGACATAATAGGCACTTACTCCCCCATAATCTCCATGATCATTTGTGGCTCACCCATATCCCTATTTCTAGGATATAGTGGAGAACTTCCTCCCCCATGTGCTTCATGATTTCAGCAACTTGGAAACACCCCAGTTATGCTCCCACTTTCTGCATGCTTGCCTAGCAGCTCCATTTGCCAGCTCTAGCTTCATCTGCTGCTAAATCACACACATGCCTTGGACAGTCCTTCGTCCAAGTTTTAAATCTTGCCAAGTCAAGCCCCTGACTTGCGCAAGCTCTTGTGCACTGCTGAGTGCGCACCCTAGGTAATAGGTCGCCAAATCCTGCGATGCCAAATCCACATCTGCGTGCAGACCCCCATGTCTGCGCTGCCGAATGCACATCTTTGTGCAGGCTGCCCAATCTTGCACTGCCCAATTCGCTTCTGCGTGCAGGCCCCAATCTTGCATTGCCAAATTCGCTTCTGCGTGCAGGCCCCAATTCCTGCGCTGCCGAATTCGCATCTGCGTGCAGGCCCCAATTCCTTCGCTGCCGAATTCGCAACTGCGTGCAAGCCCCAATGTCTGCACTGCCGCATTCGCATCTGCGTGCAAGCTAGCCAAATCTTGCGCTGCCGAATTCCCATCTGCGCGCAGGCTCCCAGTGTCTGCGCTGCTGAATTCCTTAACAGCCCCAATTCTCGTCCGCCCATATCCCAGACGAGTTTTCCTGTCTAGCTTGGACATTCCATCGCCAAGCCCATAGACCTCACCAATATGTGCTGCCGCATTCCTCGACAGCCCCAGTTCTCGCCAGCTTATGCCCCTGACGCGTTTTCCTTGTCTGGCTTGAACATTCCATCGCCAAGCCTATGTTTGTCAACATCCTGCGCTGCCCCGCATTTCTCGACAGCCCCAGTTCTCGCCAGCCTATGCCACTGACGAGTCTTCCATTCTGGCTTGGACATTCCATCGTCAAGCCCAGCAATCTGTGCTGCCGATGTTCCTTTTGACAAACTTATAGCCGCATAAATCTACACTGCTAATTTATCTCATCGTTGGCATGGCTGCCAGCACCCTTAGGCCTGGTATTGGACAGCATGCCTTAGGTGTGCACCCCGTGCACATTTAACACTGTAACACCACACTTGTATCTTGTTTAGCACAGTTCATGAGTAGTTTCCTACCATTAATTATCACAATCTCAATTCCCTCGTAATGACAATGTAGTGTGTAAAACCTTGAAATCTTTAATTTAGCTGGGTTAGAGTATATATCAGAATTTAAATATAATTATGATCCGAGTATTATCGTCTTTTTTTCTTTGAGGATGCAAACAGGTTGGTGTGCAACTCATCCTCAACGGAGCGTGGAGATTTCTTGTGTTGAAGAACATGTTGATCGTTTAAGAAGAAGATATCAAGGGGAGTGGCAATTAGTACTGACATTATATATGTTCCATTTATATGTTGAATGAGAAAAATGTCTCGAGACTTTTCTTCATAATTTCAATAAGTAAAATTGTCATGTCAAAATATCCTTGACAATGAAAAATAAAGGGAGAAAGCACGCACGATCCACTTAGCATGCATTAGACCATGCTAATAAATTGTCTACATAGCATTCTAATCCCAAACAATACTAGTTTTTATTATCCAAGTGGTTTCACCTTTCATGTATAGATCTAGATAGATAGATAATCCATAGATATTGATCACCATGACCACGAGCTTTAGATGATAAATATATCTCAAGAGCTCTGAAAGCTCTGCTGAGATGAGGCTGAAACAGTAGGAGAAGAAACTTCAAAAATGCTTTCACTTTTTGCATTATTTGAAGAGGATATATGCAGCCTCTTTTTCGGTGGTGAAGGTGTCTCTTCGAAAAGGCACTCATTTTCTGCTTTATTCGAAGAGGATACATGCAGCCTCTTCTTTGGTGTTGCTGGCACTAGTTCTTCAAAAGCTCCGATGGAGAGTATCTTCTTGATATATTCAAGTCTCTCTTTGACGGTGGAGACCATTGTTGGTTGAGAATTTGAAGCCACGCCTGAGATCGGGTATCCTGGAGATACTTCTTGGAACTCAACTAGTTCTTGCTCATCTGCCTCTTTACTTTCTGGAGGAGCCATAAGACAGGGCTGAAGATCATAATAATAGTCTTTAAGGGTATTGCTCTTCTCGAACATTTCTTGACCTTGTAAGCACCCGAAGCTAATAAATGGAGAGAAGCTGCCAAAACTGCTGCAAAGACTCTCTCCATTTTGTTGCGTGTTACTTTTCTGGCGAACTCGGCATAAAACCCAATCATCCAACTAGAGAAGAAGACACTAAGAGTCAGTCTGCAAGAGTTTTGTGGTAAAAACGAATAATTTTAAAATAAAAGATGAAAATAGAGGCTGTTGTATATTATTGTATTCATTTTTCAATGAACTGAACTACAGAAGGTAAAAATGATTAGTACACATGCGCTTCTACACATTGATTATGAGAAGTCATCTTGTTGCCATAATGTTAGCGTAGGAAAAATAATTTCCACTTCTTTGATATCTATTTATTATTGTCTTTAATTTAGAAGTTTCATCATACGAAGAAGCGGTTATATTATACAGTTCCATGTACCTATGTATGATACTGTTTCGACTCCATACTCTCACAACTAACAATACTCCTTGTTTTTTGTTCACAGGTATTATCTTAAAGAACAGCTTACAAGACTTACTCGCATCGACCCCCTGAGCCTATGCAGATGATGGGTATCATCAAGAAGCCTGTACTCAAGCATCAACCAACTTGTTTTCGTGCCTTTTGGAGGCCGGCCCTTGTAAAATACTAGAGCTTTCTTCACGCCAAGGCACTGTGATCCGTTGGAGGTGAGGATTGGTTTATCGGTTCCTGTTGCTTTCCAGTAACCTGATCCTGCTGCTCTGTTTGGACGGACACCATTTGGATATTTCCTATCTCTAGGACTGAAGAAAAACCACTCATTCTCCCCAAACAATGCTTTTCCTGACAGGAAAACAGAACAACAATGAGTGAAGAGAATAATGCTTCAAGATATCTCAAAAAAAAAGCAAGAAACATTTCCTTTTTTTGTTTTGAAAAAAAGACAAACATGAAAATCCCTATCTTTTATTACGAGTTAAGAGCGTATATGTACTGCTTGGTGACAGAAAAGCATATATTTTGTTGTGTAAGAAATTAATTGAGAAGAATGAATTAAGCACCTGGAAGGTCCCACGGATTGAACTTGTAGATATCCACGTCTGCTATTATAGAAACTTCCGGATATGAAGAAGATGAGACCTTCTTCTTCAGATAATGGATGATAAGCTCCTGGTCTGTTGGATGAAACCTGAATCCTGGAGGGAGCTCAGGACTGGACATGTTCATTCTCTCCATTGCCAGATAGCAGAGGATACTTCGAAGCTCTCCTCTTTTCTTTTTTTTATAATGGTAAAGGATTATCTTGGAGACATCATCTCAACAACAATTGTTGCTATATGATTGTTGGTTTCTGAAGTCGTCGGATATGTTATTTTCTGTTTGGTAATTTACTTTGTAACTATTTTTGCGACTAGTAATTCATTCTATGATGCATCACAGGATTTAATAATACATTATGTCAACATTCTTTGTCTATTCCTTTTGAGAAATTGAGTATCTCAATACTGTGCAAGTATCTATGCAAATAGTTTCTTTCACGATAACGTGCCTTTCTTGCGTGAGTTATTCCTTCCTCTGTTAGGTTAAGGCAAGCTTTGTTTTCATCGATATACAATTAATTATTTGCCAAACAGAACCTCTGGATAAATTTTGTAATAACAGCCTAATATAGTCGTGCTCATTGGCTGCATGGAGATCAGGTACCTCCATTTTGCGATATATAAATTCAGAAGATTATACTGTGCAAGTAAGATTTTGTATGTATATAAACTGTACAGGAACTATTCGGACTCCAAAAGCAATGCTTTTCATGGCACCCCATGAAGGGAATGGCAAGTTGAGAGAATCTTCGAGTGGAAGTATTGAGTGACATGTGTCAATGATAAAATATTATATAGAACTCTCAGGCTGAGCTATGTCCAATCAAAGGCTTTCACTTGTGTACAATGGCTAGATTTGTTTTGATTGGATGGTCGGCAAGTCTAATGGATTACAAGTAAACTTAAGCTATTTTGGATTTTATTTTTGTACAGCAATGGTTATGGTTACCTTTTAAAGATTTTATCTTTCTTTGTGGACATTTTCAACACTGCTGGGTATTATAGATTCATAAAATTGTCTCTCTGAACAGATTATGTTGGCATCTTTCCCAGAAACTTTGAGATGAGAACAAAAAAATCATGATTTTGAACCACAAACTACCAGCAACTGGAATTATGCTGAAAATGATTTCGGCAGGTACTGATATGCTTCAATTTCTTTTTGCTCTGGCATGCCTCAATTTCTCTTTTCGTTTTCTCCTTTCCCTTGTTATCCTGTAAGCTCTAAATGGTAAATTACCTTGACCTTATGAAGCTCGGCTAATCATTACTACTACATTAAATTTTGTGAAAAAGCTTGTCGAAAATTCTCAAATTAATGAACACTTTCAAGGGTTTCTAGCAAGTTTTAGTTGATGGATTGAATATTCATAAGGACTAATTTTGTTAAATCTGAAAATTTTTGGGGAGCACATGTAGTAGGCTTATAGTATCTCTTCCTCATACCGGTGAGTGTATAATGTTGGAATAGTAGTTAGTGAGGAAAACAGTAGCAGAAGAGACACAGAATGAAACACATCACATAAATATGAGACAAATCAGGGAATTATGCTATAATTTTTCCAAGGTCTTCGGAAAAATGGAACCATAGGCGGCACGGAATATAGCTATTCACATTATGTTCCAAGGGGCAAAGTAACTTCCTACTTACAGTAGTGATTGAGAATTGAGAAGATATAATCACCGGCAGTATATGGATTGAAACTGTCAAGATTCTCACCGGCAGTGATAGAAAGGCTAGAAGGATAAAAACAAAACTTTTTATGTGGGCTAAGCCTTCATTCTACTGATCTCTACGCCCTTTCCCCACTCTATGCATTGTTTCCTGCATGTCGCTTTGTTATCCAGCATGTTACTCTGTTGTCAAACATGTTACCTCGTGATACAGCATAGCATTGAGAACATCAATTACTTAACTTATTAGCAGGTCAATGTTACCTGCAATTCAATTTCCTGCAAAATTTGGAGTCATATAAATATAGTTAATTGCAATGATAGTTTATATTAACAAGGTTGATGCAAACAAATTTCTAAATGATGTTATGAATAGTACTTAGAAAGAGATAAACCAAGAATGTTTCATTGATAAAGTTTGCAAGTTTCACATTTTTAAAATTTTATATTTGTTTTAATAATTTTTTAATTGTATTGATTTTGTCACATGGGATACCATGGCGAACTATATGTTAAAAAAAAATAAAAATTATCATCTAGTTTTATGATAGCTAAAAACTTGATGTAGTTAGGTTTGTAGAGATTTGAGGTTTTAAGAAGTTATATAGGGATTTGTCACAAACAAATTATATAAATAGCCTAGTAGATACTTTCATGAATTGGTGGGACAAGTCTGGATCTAAGAGGAGACATAATCATGTCAGATCGAGATAACGATTTTAAATGGTGATAATAAAAGATCCAATAATTGGATCAAACTTAAATTTATCTAAGTGGTTTTATAGGCAATTTTCCCATGAAAAGCAAATATATCCCTTATCAAACCATTAGACCTCATGGAATTAGGAATTCGGCTTGAATGCTACTATTTTGCATAATTTAGTTATTTTCCCTAAATATTTTTGAAATTATTGTTTATTTTCAAATTTAGTGTTAATTCCCTTTATGTGTTACGATTCTAATTTTGTTTCCTAGTCTATATCAACTTTTTTAGCCTATAAAAGGCAGTGCTAATCTCTTTAAGAGGTAGACTTTTTTATATTGATATTTTATAAATAAAATAAAGTTTTAGAGTTCTCTATGTTTTCACCCTTATTTCATACATTTTTTGTCTTTTTATATTTGTTGTTGCGTTATTGTGCTTTCACCTACATCAATTGGTATTAGAGCCCAATGATTCCATGTTTATATTGCTATATATGTGTTGCAGTTTCGTGGATAATTGTTTGCTTGATATGTGTTACTAACAATCATGGTAAGAAGAGGTTGCAAAGTAGGGCGTGGTCAAAGGGGAATAAGAAGACTCCTTTTCATAAGAGAAATGTCTAGGAACTCGTCATGGAGGATAAGCAGAGGCAAATCACATATTTGACTCACAGGTTAGAAAAGAAAAGGAAAAGGGAACAAAGCTAGAAGAGTGATCATAGATCTCTAACCGATATTGAAAAACCATAAGCATGATTAGAGGAGGCAACCTCTTGATTAGGAAAACATCAGATCTAAAGATTTTGAATTTTGCATTAAAATACATGAATTCACATGAACTTTATAAATAGAAGAGTTCATAAATTGGAAGAATGACATGGAATGAATTTTTTGGTACAAAAAGGTTCCTTAACATGTACAAGTAAAGTTGATTGCAATTATATTAAAGGGTTGAGCTTCTACCCATTAGGGACAATTGAAGACAACACGAGATAGATAACGGAAGCTGATAATTGATGATTGGAAAATGATGAAAAAGAATTTAAGAAAGCACTTCCTTCCATTTGGCTATACTTAGACCTTGTACCAAAGGCTCCACATGCTGAAACACAAAGGTAAATATGTTAACAATTATATTAATGGATTTTATCAATTAATGGTTGAGAATGACTTGATAAAAATGAAAGAGTAGCTAGTGGCAAGATATCTATGTGGGTTACAATAGTCTATCTAGGATGTGTTGTGCCTACAACCTTTATGGATAGTTTTAAAGACATGTCAAAAGGCCTTACAAGTTGCTAGAGTTATAAACAATTTTTTTTGAATAGATTAGTACAATAGAGAAGGGTCTAATAATAATTTGAGACCAACCTCTCCCTAAAACAAGTATGCTCAGCAAAATCAATAGATAATTAGTCAGAGTTTTGATTTAGTTTTTAAGATTTGTTGTTGCAGTTGTGGAGAATTAAGACATCGGTCTAGTAAATATAGCAAAAGATAGAGTTGTCCAGGAAAGAATCTATTAAAAAAAAGCATGTGAATGGTGCGGTTGATCCTCTTTATGATTGTTTTGATAATAATAGAGAGATGTTTAATAGAGATGGCAATACCACGCTAGTTATTCAAAAGATCTTGATGTCACCCAAGGGTGATATATAACAAAATTTTTATGTTCTAACATCTTCCAAACAACTTGTATTATTAACGATAAGATATGCTTTTAATCATTGGTATTGGTAATTGTAAGAATGCAGTGTTAGCTAAAGTGGTAGAGAATTTGCATCTTAATACATAAAAATATTATATCCTTTATAAACTAAATTGGCTGAATAAAGATGACAAGTTGATTGTGAGCAAATGTTTTATCATTTTATTTTTCATATACAAGAGATATTTTGATAATGTTTGGTTTAACGTAATAGCTATGAACGCATGTCATATACTATTAGGTAGACTAAGACAATACGATAGGAATGTCATGTATAAAGAAAAACATAATGCGTAACCCTTAATATAAAAAAGGAAATGCATAATACTAACAACTATAAGGGAAGAGGTGATTGTTGAAGATAATGGAAAAAAATAAGTTGTTTTTATTTAGATTTGTGGAGAATAAGAAGAAAGAAAAGGAGAAAAAAGAGAAGACAGGGAATGAGGAGGTGGCGAGTTTGAACAAGAGGAATGAGGGTTTTATGTGAAAAAAATTATTCACGATCAGTCATGGTTCTTCTAAGATCAAGGGTGGTGTTTTGGGAATTGATTTATGACATGCTTTATAGGAGTTGATTACACGATAGATGTCTAGAAATGGTCAATACAATTGCCAACTCTATTTTTGTTATAACTTTGCTGTTATTTAGACTCTGTTGTAACTTAGATCTTGTTTCTGACTTGGTTTCTTACAATATTCAGCCATTCCAAGCTGTATTTTTTTCATTCATGGAATGTTAAAGGCTTAATTTACACCTTTCTTAGATCATAAGGCCCATTATTTCTATGTCATACTTTCAGCTGTAGTGGGATACTCAATATCGTTAGTTTGCTCATCAGATTAGGAGACCAATTTTGTCTTTCAGATTGCATTTAGATTTTTGCCTTCAAAATAATTTTACATGATTTTGATAAATGTGGCTCAAGATATGCCCATTTAAATCTATAGTGTGAAAGTAGAGAATCCTGCTATGAATAGGATTTCAGCCTAATTTTGTAGCTCTGATTAGAGGTCCATACAAACTCAGATTTCTATCTATAATACCTTCATGAAAAGCTTGATATGTTTACTTTAACTTTTATTCATCCCACATTTACATTTTGAAATTATAACACGAAGAAAAACATATCACAAGAAGCAAGGTCTGAAATATAAAATACAGAAATTCTTATGTTTTAGCAATTAATTCAAGCAATTAATTCACAAAGTGTTTTAGGCATGCCAAACTCATAAAAAATAACTTTCAATAAGCTCAAAATACATTAAAAAGAAAAGTGTAAATGGTATAGAAATATATGTATATTTTGCACTTATTACTAAATATGCTGCATAGACTGTCTCATATATATTTGTCTATTGGGTCATTAGGAGCCTGAAGAGCCTTGCATAGAATGACGATTACAATGATTAGTGTCCATCTCATAATAATTAAGGGGAGTATATTTTTTGCATTGCTTTTTGCATGGGCAAGGTAAAGATGTGAGTGATCTCTTGAGGAACTTCTATAAATATCATTCTGTCTAATCTTCTTTAAGTAGTGTAATCGTTTACAGGCTCTTAGTGCAGATGGTGGTCGTGACACTATGGAATTGTGTATTGTTGAGGGTATTAAGACTTGTTGGGATGGAAAGGTTTGATTTTTCCATTGGGTTGCCAACATGACCTAGGTAAAGAGATGTGCATGGTTAGTGAGTTGTTAAAGCTCTTGCTGGTAAAAGTGTCTGAGGTCACAAATGGCCTTGTCCCACGTCCTAGCCCAGGTGGTTAATGGTTATGTGTTATAGAATAACCTAGTAATGTCAAAAGCAAACCTTAGAAAGAAACTAATAACTTTTTGATCCGTTTTTCTGAGACAATGTCACTTATGATGTCTCAAAATCCAAGATATATAAATAAAATGTTATTTAGTGTTTAGGATAGTAATTAATCAGTGTGTTTATGTTCTTGAACTTCTTCTCCTGAATCTGAGGAAATTCAAACTTACAATAGAAGTTTTGATTACCTGCAAAACCTACCCCAATCGAGGGGCTTAAAGACTCTCTGATAATAAATTCAGTATCTTTTAGGAAAAGTTATTAAATATTTTAAAAGAGCATTAAATTCTATGAAGAAGGATATTTGTTTTAAAGCTTTAAGTTTGTCAATGCTCTAGAATATAAATATTTCTATATTAAGAGATAAGAAGTTGTAAACCTTTGATTTAAAGGTTCTATAGTGTATTTATAACTTATTAGTCTTGTTTTTTTGTGAATAAAAGAATCTGAAGTATAATTTTACCCTGATAATAGTTAATGAAGTATAAATATTCATTTCATCTATATTAATATTTGATGAAAATATGGTGGGTTCTTGGAGGACTTTTATACACCTAAAATATATAAAGAGATTAGGATCCAAGACGTCAAATGTAGTTAAACCCATGTAGACCGAGTTTTTCATCTAGGTTAGACTTAGGGGAGGTTGGTCATTCTCTTGGGTATGATGAGATAATATATATATATATATATATATATATATATATATATATATGT